>NW_027455339.1:37500-39074 GCF_040206685.1 Ascaphus truei
GGGGGGGAGAGGGAGAACGAGGTGGGGGGGAGAGGGAGAACGAGGTGGGGGGGAGAGGGAGAACGAGGTGGGGGAGAGGGAGAACGAGGTGGGGGGGAGAGGGAGAACGAGGCGGCGGGGAGAGGGAGAACGAGGCGGCGGGGAGAGGGAGAACGAGGCGGCGGGGAGAGGGGAGAACGAGTTGGCGAGGAGAGGGAGAACGAGGCGCGGGGAGAGGGAGAACGAGGCGGGGGGAGAGGGAGAACGAGGCGGCGGGGAGAGGGAGAACGAGGTGGCGGGGAGAGGGAGAACGAGGTGGCGAGGAGAGGGAGAACGAGGCGGCGGGGAGAGGGAGAACGAGGCGGGGGGAGAGGGAGAACGAGGCGGGGGGAGAGGGAGAACGAGGCGGCGGGGAGAGGGAGAACGAGGTGGGGGGGAGAGAAGGAACGAGTTGGCGGGGAGAGGGAGAACGAGTTGCGAGGAGAGGGAGAACGATGTGGCGGGGAGAGGGAGAACGAGGTGGGGGGGGAGAGGGAGAACGAGGTGGGGGGGGAGAGGGAGAACGAGGTGGGGGGGGGGGGAGAACGAGGTGGCGGGGAGAGGGAGAACGAGGTGGGGGAGAGGAGAACGAGGCGGCGTGGAGAGGGAGAACGAGGTGGGGGGGGAGGGAGAACGAGGTGCGGGGAGAGGGAGAACGAGGCGGAGGGGAGAGGGAGAACGAGGTGGGGGGGGAGAGGGAGAACGAGGGGGCGGGGAGAGGGAGAACGAGGTGGGGGAGAGGGAGAACGAGGCGGCGGGGAGAGGGAGAACGATGTGGCGGGGAGAGGGAGAACGAGGTGGGGGGGGAGAGGGAGAACGAGGTGGCGGGGAGAGGGAGAACGAGGTGGGGGGGGAGGGAGAACGAGGTGGCGGGAGAGGGAGAACGAGGTGGCGGGGAGAGGGAGAACGAGGTGGGGGGGGGAGAGGGAGAACGAGGTGGCGGGGAGAGGGAGAACGAGGTGGCGGGGAGAGGGAGAACGAGGTGGGGAGAGGGAGAACGAGGTGGGGGGGGAGAGGGAGAACGAGGTGGCGGGGAGAGGGAGAACAAGGTGGGGGAGAGGGAGAACGAGGCGGCGTGGAGAGGGAGAACGAGGTGGGGGGGGAGGGAGAACGAGGTGGCGGGGAGAGGGGAGAACGAGGTGGCGGGGAGAGGGAGAACGAGGTGGGGGGGAGAGGGAGAACGAGGTGCGGGTGAGAGGGAGAACGAGGTGGGGGAGAGGGAGAACGAGGCGGCGTGGAGAGGGAGAACGAGGTGGGGGGGAGGGAGAACGAGGTGGCGGGGAGAGGGAGAACGAGGTGGCGGGGAGAGGGAGAACGAGGTGGGGGGGGAGAGGGGAGAACGAGCGGTGGGCGGGAGAGAGGGAGAACGAGGTGGGGGAGAGGGAGAACGAGGCGGCGGGGAGAGGGAGAACGATGTGGCGGGGAGAGGGAGAACGAGGTGGGGGGGGAGAGGGAGAACGAGTGGCGGGGAGAGGGAGAACGAGGTGGGGGGGGGGAGGGAGAACGAGGTGGCGGGGAGAGGGAGAACGAGGTGGCGGGGAGAGGGAGACGAGGTG
>NW_027455340.1:0-39023 GCF_040206685.1 Ascaphus truei
TACATTGTACTGTGGTGTGTTTACAATAAACCATTTTTAAACAACATCGTATTACATTTTATTCCATCTTTCTTTTCAACATTATTATCCAACCTTTACAACAAATACTCACCTATTGTTCCACGATTTATAAATAATACTACCTATTACGCATTTACATCCCGGGCAACGCCGGGTCTCTCAGCTAGTATATATATATATATATGTCTCAGTGTGTGTGTGTCTCAGTGACTGTGTCTGTCTGTGTCCCGTGTGTGTGTGTGTGTGTGTGTGTGTGTGTGTGTGTGTGTCTCAGTTTGTGCGTGTGGTGACAGACAGTACATACAGTACTGGCAACTTTGTTTAATTGCTCACTCACCCTTACTTTTCTTGTACTATACTAACAGTCTTCCCATTTTCAAGATCTATTAAAAATAACCACCATTGTAAATTCTCAGAAAGGCTCCATAACTCAGCTCTCATCCCAGCAGCATTGCAATCTCTGCAACACTCTTACTTACAGATCATCCCCAAGAAGCCAGAGCAGGTTACTTATCCAATGGCATGATTCAATATGCAATTTAAAGCTGGATTTTGAAGTCTAAATTTGAAATCTACTGTACTGATAATGACATGGAGGGGGGGGGGGTGAGAGGATGAAGGGAGGGGGGGTGAGAGAGGATGAAGGGAGGGGATGAGAGAGGATGAAGTGAGAGGACAAAGGGGGGTGGGAGGGGTGAGAGGACAAGGGGGGCTGGGAGGGTGAGAGGACAAGGGGGGCTGGGAGGGTGAGGGAACAAGGGGGGTGGGAGGGTGAGAGGACAAGGGGGGAGAGAGGATGAGGAGGGGGTGCAGCAATCTTGGAATTTGTGTGAGGAGCAGTAAGATCAGTATTGCTCGCCATGTACAGTGTGACTGCAGGTCAGTTATTTATAAATGATTTAACCATTACGTCATTTGTCTAAATTTCACTTCAAGCGTGCACCAATTTGCACCAATTTGCACTATTTCATATTCTATTTCCTAAAACAATCCACGGAACGGCGCTCCCTCCCAAGACTCCTCCCCAGATTTTTTACGAAATAGAATATAAATTGGTGCTAATTGGTGAATACTTGGAGTGAAATTTAGAACAAATGACATAAGTCCGGTCATTTATACATAACATTCTTCCCCACCAACGATTCTCGCGCGTCGCACCTTTCACCATTGTGTCCAGTATTTTTGGACAAGCCACCTGGCAACCCTACTCGCTCTCCCCCCGCCCGGCACCCCGGGTCCACTCGCTCTCCCCACGCCCGGCACCCTGGCTCCGCTCGCTCTCCCCCCCGCCCGGCACCACGGCTCCGCTCGCTCTCCCCACGCCCGGCACCCCGGCTCCGCTTGCTCTCCCCCCGCCCGGCACCACAGCTCCGCTCGCTCTCCCCACGCCCGGCACCCCGGCTCCGCTCGCTCTTCACCCGCCCGGCACGCCGGCTTGCGTCACAACCGCTCGCAGCCTAGCACTTCCGGTGCCTGCTGCTGCTAGTTAGCGTGTGGGAGGCTGGGAGCGGGCAGTGTAGACAGGGCCCCGTGCACTGCTTTGCCCGGGCCCCTAATGTTGTTAAGATGGCCATGCACACGCTCAGAGAGGTAATACTGGTATATATATACACACACGCCCAGAGAGGTAATACCGGTATATACATACACACACGCCCAGAGAGGTAATACCGGTATATACATACACACGCCCAGAGAGGTAAATACCGGTATATACATACACACCCAGAGAGGTAATACTGGTATACACATACACGCCCAGAGAGGTGATACTGGCATACACATACACGCCCAGAGAGGTAATACTGGCATACACATACACGCCCAGAGAGGTAATACCGTTATACACATACACGCCCAGAGAGGTAATACCGGTATATACATACACACACGCCCAGAGAGGTAATACCGGTATACACATACACGCCCAGAGAGGTAATACTGGCATACACATACACGCCCAGAGAGGTAATACTGGCATACACATACACGCCCAGAGAGGTAATACCGGTATACACATACACGCCCAGAGAGGTAATACCGGTATACACATACACCCCCAGAGAGGTAATACCGATATACACATACACCCCCAGAGAGGTAATACTGATATACACATACACCCCCAGAGAGGTAATACCGGTATACACATACACGCCCAGAGAGGTAATACCGGTATACACATACACCCCCAGAGAGGTAATACCGATATACACATACACCCCCAGAGAGGTAATACCGATATACACATACACCCCCAGAGAGGTAATACCGGTATACACATACACACTGTCATGCTGTGCAGCCCGCAGACCAGGCCAGTCCCCTGTACTGAGGTGAGATGTTGAACATACACACCGACAGCAGAGGGAATGGGTCCGGGATGTGGTTGTAGCGTGGCCAGGCCTGGATTAAGATTTAGAATAGTCGTTGTACTTGCCGTGTTCAGGAGTATAGAGAGTTCCGTAGTCAAATACGTTTCCATGTCCAAGGGTCTGAGGTAAGAATCGTGATGGGTAAGCTGAAGTCGGGAGCCAGAGAGGTAAGTCAGACAAGCCGGTTCAAATCTGTAGGGGTAAAGACAAACAGGAGCACGACACAGTTTCCAGGCTACCCAGGAAGCAAGGAGCTATGCAGAGCAAGGAGGAAGTGACAGAGCAGGGTATTTAAAGCGATATCCACCAATCCGGACGGGGGCGTGACGAGGAGCAGCTCCTGAGAGGCTGGGAGTAACAGGGCTCAGCTGAGAGTGCAGGAGGCGTGGCAAGAACTCCCGGGCTGAGCGGGGGGCGGAGGCAGGCATGGCGTGCGTGTTAAAAGTGCCAGGGATAGATGCGCGCTCTGTAACGCCGGCACGAGAATCCAAGATGGCGGCCGCGACGTGAGTAGCAGGAAGTGCCTCGCGCCGGCAGGGGGTAGCGATGAGGGGCATAGGCGGCAGCTGCAGTACTGGTAGTGGGTAAGGAGGTGTCACACCGCAGGGGACGTGGCCCCCGATTCCTTACAATATCCCCCCCCTTCAGGATCAACCTCCGGATGATCCATCCAAGGCTTCTGTGGGAATTTCTTATGGAAGCGATCCAAGAGAACTGGAGCATGGATGTCCTCCTTGGGTACCCAAGAGCGTTCCTCTGGGCCATAATCCTTTCAGTGAACAAGGGATTGAATACTCTGTATACACGAGAATACATGATTGTCTGGATTTCGAATTCAGGGTGTCCTTGGACCGTGACTGGTTTGGGTTTATGGGTCTTAGCAGGGAACCGTTTGCTCTGGACGAATGGCTTGAGCAAGGAAACGTGGAATACGTTTGGAATCCTCATGGAAGACGGAAGTTGCAGGCGAAATGCTACAGGATTGATTTGTTCCTGGATCAGAAAAGGCCCTAAGAATCGGGGTGCCAATTTTGGGGTCGGAGACTTCAACTTGATGTTCTTGGACGAAAGCCAAACTCGGTCCCCTGACTTGTAATTAGGGGCCTGTTGACGACGGTGGTCTGCCTGAGACTTGAATTTCTGAGCGGCGCTAAGAAGCGCGGACTGGATCTTGATCCATGACTCCTGAAGAGTAGTTACCCGTTCATCAGCCGCCGGCACTCCTATCGGAATGTTTGAGATTGGCAGTCGACTTGGGTGGAAACCATAATTCACGAAGAACAGGGTTTCGTGCGTGGATTCATTACGAAGTGAATTGGTTGCAAATTCTGCCCAAGGTAGCAGGTCAACCCAATTATCCTGGGAATCGGAAATAAAACACCGTAGGTATTGTTCCAGCGTTTGATTTAGTCTCTCAGTTTGCCCATTAGTCTGGGCCTGACGAGTGTAACGCCTGTATGCCCGCAGACCTGGCAAGTCCCCAGTACTGAGGTGGGTAAGGTTATAACATGCACCCACAGCAGTGAGGGCGTGCCCGGAGTGTGGTAGTGCGTTACCGGGCCTTTAGAGAAAAGGTTAACAGATACTTGCAATATCCTGGATATCTGAGTTGGGATAGTAATGTCCGTGTGTGTCACGAGAGACTCCTGTGGTGGGTAGGATCTCGGTGGCCGGAACAGCAGGAGCGTAGTAGGGGTCACAATCAGAGGTCCGCGGCAGATAGCAAAGTCGGGTAACAAGCAGGGGTCCGAGGCAGGCAGCTGATAGCGAAGTCGGGTAACAAGCAGAGGTCGGCAACGAGGAGACTGGAACAGGACAGGGGTGCAGGAACAGGTCTGGGAGCAGGGACTGAGACCAGGGAACAAACAGGGACAAGCCAGATAACCAGCAAGGGCCTTTACTATGAACAGAATCAAATACAGGACTGATATAGGAACAGATCAGGATCAGAGACAGAAGCATGTGCATAGGAGTCTGACTCAAAACAAAGGCAATGAACCAAACAGGAAGCAGAGGCTATAAAGAACAGAGACAGGAGCAACAAGAAGACAGACAGACAGACAGAGGAACCCCAGAGCACACAGAAGGCAGCAGCACACCCGGTGGACAAAGAAGAACTATGGCTAGGCAGGAGGTCTAGGAGACCCTGACAGTGTGCCAGAGTTCAGGGGTAATAGAGAGCAGCGTAATCAAGTCCATAAGCCAGTGTTCGAGGATAGGAGAGGGCAGCATAAACGTATCCGAAAGCAGGGTCTTAGGGCAGGAGTAGGCTGGGTAATCCAAATCAAAGCAGAGTTCAAGCCAGGGAGATCCAAAGGTAAACAGGGACATGAACCAGCGCTGAAACAGACAGGAGAGCCAAGCATAGAGACTGCACACACAGGGGTCACAAGAAGCTATGCAGAGCAATGAGCTAGAGGACAGACAGGGATTATAAAGGAGGGAGCACCAATGGGAGAGAAAGGAGAAGCAGAGGGTAAAGTGAGGGGTTGCAGAGATAGGTCAGAAGGAGTGAGGGAGGAGACAGGTAAATCAGACAGGGATATGGCTTGCACACTATGAGGGGCAGAACCAGAGCTCAGGGAAGACCTACAAGTGGAGCGTGTGCGCGCGCCCTCTGTAAGGGTGAGATGTGCGCGCACAGAGTGTCAGGGAGCCTGAGGAGCGTCGCGCCTCGGGGGCGCTCGCCAAGGACGGCAAGGGGGCAGGAGGAGCGGCTGAAGGAGGTAGTGTAACAGGAGAGGGAGAAGAGAGGCGCCGCGAGCAATGAGTGTCGCGGGGGGGATCGGGTGTTTGGGGATAAGCGCGCAGCTTGCGGGGACCGCGCGTGACAGCGGGGCGTGCATCGGGACAGGCCGCAGAGGAACGGTGCGGGAGGAGGAAGGGAGAGATGAACGAGGAGGCGGAGGGGAGAGGTCAGAGGCAGGGAGAACAGGGGTGACGGGGACACATTGGGAAGCAGGAGTCCCCTGAACCATCACAACGAGAAGGATAGCGCCATGCCAAGCCTCTTGGAGAAAGCACGCCAAAATTTCGATATAAATTGCGTGCCTCGGTCTGAGACTATGGATGTAGGTATCCCATGGATGCGAAACACCTCCTTGGTGAAGATATCAGCTAGGGTGGGTGAGGAGGGAAGTCCTTTGAGTGGAACAAAGTGGGCATGTTTTGAAAAACGGTCAACGATGACCAAAATGGTATTGTCACGGTTGTGCTCGCCACAAACCTGGGTCGGACCGCGTGGCTGAGGTGGGGTTGTAAAAGCACCGACCTTAGACCGCGCAGGCTGATCCAGATTGCGCAGTTCGTAGTCGTACGTAGCAGGGTCGGGACTGGAGAAGGTAGCATCATCAGTGGACAAGCCATGGTCAGGACTGGAGAGATCAGGATAAACGATATTCGAGCAGGAGTTCGGCAACAGGTACTCAGAAGTTCCCCGCTTCAGCTTAGGAGCGTGAGCGTGGGTTCTGCGCGTGCATCGACCATGGCCCATGGTACTGATCTCAGGAAGGGATAGGCAGACTGGAGTGGGCACACCGCCAGGCAGCACTGGTAAACCAGTGCTTCAGCGCAAGAGTCCAGAGCGGGCCTGTGCAAGGAGAGAGAGAGCTACAGACCTCAGGACTCGTAGACCGGCCTCTTCAAGGGAAGGCCAGCAGGCCTCAGGAAACTGGAAGCTGAAGTACGCACTGGAGAATCCTCCGCTTCAGCACAAGAGCCCGTACACGGCCTCTGCAATGGAGAATGAGCAGCAGGCCCCAGGAACCAGTAGAATAGGCCCTGCTGAGGAAGGATAGCAGACCTCAGGAAACAGGGAGCTGAAGTCAACACTGGAGAGACCGCTTCAGCACAGGAGACAGGAACAGGCCGCTGCGTGCGACTAGCAGCTGGCCTCAGGAAACAGGGATCTGAAGTTAACATGAAGAGTACTCCGCTTCAGCACTGGAGACAGGAACAGGCTGCTGCATGAGACTAGCAGCCGGCCTCAGGAAACCGGGATCTGAAGTTAACATGAAGAGTACTCCGCTTCAGCACAGGAGACAGGAACAGACCTCTGCGTGAACTAGGGAATAGAACTAAAGAGATTAGAACACAACAGAGCCAAGCCTTATGGCTTGTGGCAGAACACTTGTGACATGCTTTGTGAAGGTGAAAAAAACGGCGCTAGCTCTATTAGTGTTTCACTAAAAAAACTATATAGTGAATGTTGTTAACAAAATCAATTGATTATAGCAGGTATTCAAAACGTGCTCAAATAACGTGCAAATAGTGATATTTAAAAGGTTCAAACCCCCTGCTCAAACCCAGCTGGTAGGGACTGGTTTCGCTAGTCCCGCAAATCGTCACTCCTGTTGTATTCCAGGGGGAGCATGGAGGAAAATAGAACAGAAAAAAACAATCTAAGTGTAAACAGTATTTAAAGTGCAAAATTCAATATCTTGTCTTGGCTCGTATGTTGTACCTACTTACAAGATGTAAGTTGTTTTCAAGCGTTTTAGACACACAATGGTCTCTGCTATGGATGTTGTTCTCCACTTAATGAAGCGGTCTCCAATAGTCAGCTCAGCAACCCAGTGCATGTAAAGAAAAATGATACCATAGTGCAGACCAGTATAATGATAAAACTAAACTTTATATATTTAAAATTGAACACTTACAATAAAAATGAATATATTAAGCATTGTTCACAATATTAGTGAGGAGAGAAGAGTGTGTTAGCTTCCGGCTCACCCGCCTCTTCCAATGGGACCCGGTATAGTTAGCCTCTTTCCGCGACTCCGCGTCTTTGGCGGTGGACTGTGTGATTTGGGCTGTATTCTCCCGTGGGCTGTTTGAACTCCCCTTCAGCTATTCAAGCCTGGAGCTGCCTCTCGGGTGGGTGATCCCGCCTCTCTCACCGCCGGAGCGTCACTTCCGCTTAGTTCCGTCGCGTCACTTCCGGGTGCGGCTGGTAGAATTTCTAAATGGCAATCAAGCCTCTCTCCTCTCTCCCGTCTGGATGGCTCCCACTCTACGCGTTTCGCCAGAAAAGGGTGTGTGGCTTCCTCAGGAGTGTAGAATAGGCCCTGCTGAGGAAGGATAGCAGACCTCAGGAAACAGGGAGCTGAAGTCAACACTGGAGAGACCGCTTCAGCACAGGAGACAGGAACAGGCCGCTGCGTGCGACTAGCAGCTGGCCTCAGGAAACAGGGATCTGAAGTTAACATGAAGAGTACTCCGCTTCAGCACTGGAGACAGGAACAGGCTGCTGCATGAGACTAGCAGCCGGCCTCAGGAAACTGGGATCTGAAGTTAACATGAAGAGTACTCCGCTTCAGCACAGGAGACAGGAACAGACCTCTGCATGAACTAGGGAATAGAACTAAAGAGATTAGAACACAACAGAGCCAAGCCTTATGGCTTGTGGCAGAACACTTGTGACAACCAGGAAGGGTTATGCTCGGCATGGAATCATTGTGGGAAAGGGGTCTTTAAAGGTCAGTGAACCAATAGCAGAAGGGGCGTGTGACAGCATTGCCTCAATGAGTGAACCCAGGGTGAAGCTGCAGCAAACATCAGGAGCAGTGTTCCAGGGCTGCACGGGTCTGTAAGGCAAGGCAAACAGCAAACTAAGGTGCGGATCCGTTACAGTACCCCCCCCCTTCAAGTGAGACCTCCGGGCGAATAAGACCACACATAGAGTTGGGGAACCTGGAATTGTTCCTGAACTGTCTGGGATTGAGAGTAGAGGCATTGTCCAGAGACTTGTGGGCACTCCTTTGCGTACCCCCACCCCCCAGTGAGAACTGCGGCCCGACAGGGCCATCCATGGGCCTCGGGGACATTGAGTTGTTCCTAAAGTTTTTTAGGCGGAAAGGGGATCCGTAAACGAGCAGTTCCTTGGTGAGTACTGTTCTAGGATATGAGAGTGGTGGAAGAGACAACATTGGTACATGGCTCGCCACGCGAAATGGCTTGAGCATCCAGGGCTGTGAAGAACCAGGGGTCTCCGGAGCAGAAAATACCAGGGCGACCTTCGGGACAGACAAAGTCTAGGCTGACCTCTGCATGTAGAAATTTGAGAGGGTTTTCTCCTTCAGAGGTCTCCCAGGTAGTGGTCAGCGAGGGTATAGGGTGGGTGGGAGCATTTCCAGATATTGGTATGGAAGGTGACAAGGCAAGCAGTAAACCAGGCATAGAGACCGAAATCTTGGGATACGTACAGAGTATTTCCAACACAGAGGAAATAACAGGGGCAACAGAAGGTTCCGAGGGGAAAAACCATGGTTTAGCAGAGGCAGAGAAGCAATCAGCAGTGGAGCTCCCAAATACTGGAGAACCCTCAGTGGGAGATAGTATTGTCTGGGGAGTAGGAATAGGCTTTGGGGCTTTAATATCAGGAACTTGAGAATCAGGCAGAGCAAGGGTAGCGGAGGGAGGAGAGCTAACATCAGAAGCTGAAGTCTGTACTTCAGTGACAGGGACCTGAGAGACTACAAAAGCGGCAGCAAGTCGAGGAATCGACTCCGGAGCTGGAGGCTCGGAATCCATAACAGAAACATCTAGCAATGCAAGGGTACTGATAGGAGAACTAGCGTCAGGTGCTGGTGCTTGAGAGTCAGTGACGGATAATGGGGAAGTAATGATGGGAGTTAAAGAGACAACAAGCGGCAAGTTGGAACCATGGAAACTCTTAATAGCAGAAACCTTAGAAGCAAAAGGAGTCTTATCCAAAACTGCAAGGGCCCTAACAACAGGGGTGCTTGTCATGACAAAAACATGAATAGGCGTGTTTACTAGTGCAAAAATTCTGATAACGGGACTCCTAGCCCGTGGTGGGGGTGTCTGGGTTTGACTAGTGAGAAAATCAGATATAGTGATAAGTGATTTAGAATCAATCACAGAGGTTCTAGGTTTGCTGGACATGTGTGAGAAAGTACCCTTTAAGACAGGAGTTTTAATTTTTACCCCGAGTAACCCAACGGTTGCTGGGGCATATTTAGACGCAGTGCTGAGGGACTGAGGTTTAGCAAGGGCAGGAAAACTAAATAGCTCAGATTTAAACACCAGGACTAGTAATATAGGCAGGGTGGTCTCAGACTGTACTAAGGGAGTAACAACAGATATGCTGATCCCTGGAGGGTTTGCATGGGCAGAGAAATCAGGGGACCAAAAGCAAGAACGGCCTCTATAGGAGGAGATTCTGAATCTGAAGGGAGGTTTTTACCTCTCAGAGTATCGGGACCGACAAGGCAAATTTCAGAGAGAGGGGAAACTATGTGCAGGCTTCTAGCTAGCACATATGAAAAAGCCTCACTTTTGAGTGAAGGCAGTGTGTCAGCAAACATTCCTGAGAACACAACATGAACCCCATGAGGGGCATAATGACCACGGTACGCTTTTAACCCTATGCTTTGAGAAGAGGAGAACACAGACAGTACAAAGGGGGTAATCATAACTGTACTGGTCTCTGAAGTGGGTATTTGGTAAGGAGTGTCTGGGAAACCAGAAATGACTGCAGATTCCACAACGTGGGGACTATGCGCTGAAGCAGGGATCACCGCTCTCTGGGTGGCAGGCTGGTTCAGCGAAATACCCGGGAGTGGGAACTCTGCGACCAAGCTTGGGGAAAACCTGGTCCCTGAATACATTTAACTGGAACCAGAACTTTAGCCGAAGTTTCAGGAGGCAAGGCAGCGGAAACTTGAGCTGAAGCAGGGGATTTATAGCAAAGAATTTCTAAGGACTCCGCAAGGTTAGGGGAATCCTTCAATGCAACCTCTGCTGTCGGACTTGGGGACTGATTCTCTGAGGCTAGAACGAAGGCATTAGCTTGGAGGCAGCAAGAATTTACAGGGGTTAATGCAGATTGTACCTAAGAGTAGAACATAGAGAATTTTCCCTCTATAATAGGTGAGACAAGGGATTTCTCCTCTGGAGCTAGGGACGTGACCATGGCTGGCGGAGAACAGGGAGTTACCAAAGGGGACTCAGAGAGCTGCCCCACAGGGGTAAATACAGGAATGACCGTGGGAACAGAACTTAGAAATTCAAGCTTAGAATGTGGAAGTAGAAGGGATTCTTTCTCTGACGGGGAAAGCACGCAGGACTGCCTAGCAGGGGTTAAAGCAGGAAAACCCTCAAGGGCTGGATGGAGAGATTCAGAGTTAGAAAGAGAGAGTAAAGAGAGCTTACACTGTGAGAGAGACACACAGACCTGAGAAATACAGGGATTTACAGTGGGAAACTCATAGGCCTGACTAGCAGGGGTTAAGACAGGACTAAGCTCAAGTACAGAAGTTAGGGATTCTGAGCTAGAAATAGAGGGGAAAAGGGATTCGTTCTTGGATACTAGAGCCTTAGTGTTGGCTAGAGAAACATAGGTATACTCCAGGGGAACCTCACAGGGCTGATCGGCAGGGGTTAACGTAGACATATCATTGGGGTCAGAGTAACCGGGCGTACAATCAGGGCTAGGGACCGTGGCAGCTTCTACGTTAGGGGGCAGTGATAGTGGGTCAGTTTGGTCATTTCCTGGAGAGAGAGATATGTCCCCAGGTTTAGCGACAGGACTGGCAGTACAGGGGGACTGCCAAGCGGCAGCGTAGCTGGCGAGGAGAGGGTCCTGTTCCTTTATGCAAATGTCCAAAGTCAGGGAAAGTACACAGAGTGTGTTTTGTGGACAAAGAAAAAAGGTAGCGCTAATCTAAAGAAAATGGACCCGCAGCCTGTGATATAACTCTGACCCCCCAGGTCAGATGAGGAACCTAGAAACAAATGTTATATCTATGGCGCTGGGTCAACAATATATATAAATGAATAAAAGTTATATACAACCAGTAAAATGATGCACTCCGCTGGATCTCTTCCAATGAAGACAGTGAGTCATGCAAAAGAAACAAAAACAGACATAGTGTAATACAGTCACTAACAAAACACTAAACACTACTAGACAAACATGTGCTGAGACAAAAGACTGTTAAAATTATCACATTTAATAAAACAACATTTAAAATGAAAGGTAACATCTGCACCTCAGCCCCAGGAGAAATGCCCGCTTACCAGACACTCAAGGGGTACAGGCAGTGGATATTCTGGAGAGTATCCCCTCTCTTAAGAACCACACCACGTGTCCTGGCGTCTAACCGGAGCCCAGGGGGAGTCCCTTGCTGTAGGTTCTGCCGTGACCTCTCCTCCTCGAGTGCACCGGCTGGTATATGCTGGGAGAGCCGCCGTCACGTGCTCCTCATGGTGCCAGGATACGCGTTGACAACAGTAGCCCAGTACTCAAATGCGCAGCCGGATCTGGATGCCTTCAGCCGCAAACGGAGCCCGTAGCCGCGGGATGCCCGTGGAGTGAGTGCCTGAGGAAGGAAGCGCAGACTTCCGAAACGCGTAGGGTGGTTATTCGTCTGCACAGCTGCTACTCCATCATCCCCCATACCATCCGGCACTCACTCCACGGGCATCCCGCGGCTACGGGCTCCGTTTGCGGCTGAAGGCATCCATATCCGGCTGCGCATTTGAGTACTGGGCTACTGTTGTCAACGCGTATCCTGGCACCATGAGGAGCACGTGACGGCGGCTCTCCCAGCATATACCAGCCGGTGCACTCGAGGAGGAGAGGCCACGGCAGAACCTACAGCAAGGGACTCCCCCTGGGCTCCGGTTAGACGCCAGGACACGTGGTGTGGTTCTTAAGAGAGGGGATACTCTCCAAAATATCCACTGCCTGTACCCCTTGAGTGTCTGGTAAGCGGGCATTTCTCCTGGGGCTGAGGTGCAGACGTTACCTTTCATTTTAAATGTTGTTTTATTAAATGTGATATTTTTAACAGTCTTTTGTCTCAGCACATGTTTGTCTAGTAGTGTTTAGTGTTTTGTTAGTGACTGTATTACACTATGTCTGTTTTTGTTTCTTTTGCATGACTCACTGTCTTCATTGGAAGAGATCCAGCGGAGTGCATCATTTTACTGGTTGTATATAACTTTTATTCATTTATATATATTGTTGACCCAGCGCCACAGAGTGTGTTTTGTGCTTGAGCCAACATGAAGAGAGGGTCCTCTCGTACTATGAGAATGTCCAGTGATAAGGCCAGGGCATAGAGTGCATCTTGGGTGTAGGCCAGCCCCATAGGGTTCACATTATCCCAGGTTAAAGGGGAACCAGGGGAGCAAACACAAGCGGCCAGAGACTGTTTTAAGTCCTTGGGGCAAATAGCCTTACTAATGAGATCGTAACGGCATTTCTTTTGAAAAGGGGTTATACCTTCATACATATATACACCTTCAATATGAGGTAGTATTTCGCACAGATAATGGGACTGGTCTGCAGGCCGGGACAGGAGTTCAGAGAGAAACATACCAACCCGCACCACAGGGCGGTCTGAGTTTGTGGGGCCGAGCATACTGTCACGGTTGTGCTCGCCACAAACCTGGGTCGGTTTGGGTCGTGGCTGAGGTGGGGTTGTAAAAGCACCGACCTTAGACCGCGCAGGCTGATCCGGATTGCGCAGTTCGTAGTCGTACGTAGCAGGGTCGGGACTGGAGAAGGTAGCATCATCAGTGGACAAGCCATGGTCAGGACTGGAGAGAACAGGATAAACGGTATTCGAGCAGGAGTTCGGCAACAGGTACTCAGAAGTTCCCCGCTTCAGCTTATGAGCGTAAGCGCGGGCGTGGGTTCTGCGCGTGCGGCGACCATGGCCCATGGTACTGGTCTCAGGAAGGGATAGGCAGACCGGAGTGGGCACACCGCCAGGCAGCACTGGTAAACCAGTGCTTCAGCGCAAGAGTCCAGAGCGGGCCTGTGCAAGAAGAGAGAGAGCTACAGACCTCAGGACTCGTAGACCGGCCTCTTCAAGGGAAGGACAGCAGGCCTCAGGAAACTGGAAGCTGAAGTACGCACTGGAGAATCTTCTCTTCAGCACAGGAACCCGGACACGGCCTCTGCAATGGAGAATGAGCAGCAGGCCCCAGGAACCAGTAGAATAGGCCCTGCTGAGGAAGGATAGCAGACCTCAGGAAACAGGGAGCTGAAGTCAACACTGGAGAGACCTCCGCTTCAGCACAGGAGACAGGAACAGGCCGCTGCGTGCGACTAGCAGCCGGCCTCAGGAAACCGGGATCTGAAGTTAACACGAAGAGTACTCCGCTTCAGCACAGGAGACAGGAACAGACCTCTGCGTAAACTAGGGAATAGAACTAGAGAGATTAGAACATAACAGAGCCAAGCCTTAGGGCTTGTGGCAGACAACCAGGAAGGGTTATGCTCGGCAGGGAAGCATTGTGGGAAAGGGGTCTTTAAAGGTCAGTGAACCAATAGCAGAAGGGGCGTGTGACAGCATTGCTTCAATGAGTGAACCCAGGGTGAAGCTGCAGCAAACATCAGGAGCAGTGTTCCAGGGCTGCACGGGTCTGTAAGGCAAGGCAAACAGCAAACTAAGGTGCGGATCCGTTACAGGTATTCATCCCTATGGAAGGGGGTAGATCCACAATGAAATCCATTGAAATATGTGACCATGGACGTTCAGGTACTGGCAAGGGCATGAGCAAGCCTGAGGGTCTTTGATGAAGAGTCTTGTTTTGTGCGCATACTGGACAAGCACTAGTAAATTCATGAACCATCTTTGCCATATTAGGCCACCAAAAAGTACGCTTGATAAGATCCAAAGTTCTTTTGAAGCCGGGATGGCCGGCTGAACGGACAGAGTGGCCTCATTCTAGTATCTTTTGATGAAACCTGGGTGCGGCATAAAGAGTTCCTTCCGGTACCTCTAGACCACTCGGAATTTGTGTTTGAGCTTCAACGATCTTTTCGAGAATGTCAAATGAGTTGGCGGAAATTATAAACTTAGAGGGTACAATAGTTTCAGGGGTTTCTTCAGATCTTTCCTCAGGAGAAAATTGTCGGGACAAGACATCAGCTTTTGTGTTCTTAGAACCGGGAATATAAGACAGAGTATAATTAAATTTTGAGAAAAATAGTGCCCAACGGGCTTGACGAGACCCCAGACGACGTGCATTTTTGATATAAAGAAGATTTTTATGATCGGTCAATATAGAAATAGGTTCGCGGGAGTCTTCCAGGAGATGTCGCCATTCCTGTAAGGCCATCTTGATAGCCAAGAGCTCTCTATTGCCAACATCATAGTTCTTTTCAGCGGGCGAAAACTTCTTTGAAAAAAAAACCCATGGATGAAGCTTATCTTGAGGGAAGAATCTCTGGGACAGGATGGCACCTGCACCACAATCAGACGCATCAACTTCTAAAGTAAAAGGAAGACTAACATCGGGATGTCGCAGAATGGGTGCCGAGACGAAAGCTTGTTTCAGGGGTTCGAAGGACGAGACGGCCTGCGGAGACCATACAGACGGGTCAGCTCCCTTCTTGGTAAGGGCAGTAATGGGAGCCACAGTGGTAGAAAAATTTCAGATGAATTTCCTATAGTAATTGGAGAAGCCCAAAAACCGCTGGATGGCTTTGAGAGAGTTGGGCTGAGGCCAATCCAAAACAGCCTTAAGTTTTTCAGAGTCCATTGAAAATCCTTTATCTGAAATTATATAGCCTAAGAAGGCAGTAGAGGTTTGATGAAAAAGGCATTTCTCGAGCTTAGCGTAGAGTTTATTGACACGAAGGCGAGCGAGAACGAGCCTGGTATGCTGGACATGATCTTGAAGATTTTTAGAAAAAATTAGGATATCATCCAGATAGACGATTACGAAAGAGTTGAGAACATCACGGAAGACATCATTCATAAAATCCTGAAAAACAGCAGGCACATTGCATAAGCCAAAGGGCATTACAAGATACTCGTAGTGGGCGCTTCTGGTATTGAAGGCAGTCTTCCATTCATCGCCTTCTCGGATGCGAACAAGATTGTAAGCTCCTCGGAGGTCTAGCTTGGAATTTTTTTTTGCCCCTTGAAGCCTATCAAAAAGTTCAGAGATCAGCGGAAGGGGGTATCGATTCTTGACTGTGATGAGATTGAGCCCTCGGTAATCAATGCATGGTCTCAGGGATCCGTCTTTATTTTTGACAAAAAAGAAACCGGCACCAGCGGGGGACGAAGAATTACGAATTAATTAAGAATTACGAATGACGAATTAATCCTTTTTGAAGGTTTTCTTTGATGTATGCTGCCATGGCTTCAGTTTCAGGGAGAGACAAGGGGTAGGAATTACATTTCGGAAGAACAGCGCCGGAAACCAGATCAATGGGGCAATCTTAAGGTCTGGGAGGAGGTAGAACCTCCGATTGTGTCTTGCTAAACAAGTCGATGAAATCCGCATATGCTTCAGTAAGAGCGGAATCATTAGCCGGGGGTGTTTCCACTCCCGCGAGGACTGTGGTAGGAGAAATGACCGACAATGGTGAGGCGTCTGACTCTGGCTCCCACTGAATTGTCTTGCCATCCCTCCAATCAATGCGTGGGTTGTGCTGCTGTAGCCAGGGTAATCCTAGGATAACTGGAACGGCAGGAGAGTGCATCACGTCAAAGGATATGATTTCAGTCTCTAACGTGATGAAGGCAGGTTGCAAAGGACGACCATCAATAGCCTCGAGGCAAATCGGCGATTTCTTAGCGATAAGCGGAATTTTGTTATGAGTAGCAAAATCTTGATCCACAAAGTTACCACCGGATCCTGAATCAAGAAAAGCGGCGGTGGTTACGAGAAAATTCGGACCTTCAAGCGAGACTGGAAGCATAATTCTCTTAGGAAGTTCCTCTTCAGAGATTGGGTGAGAAGATATTGACCCCAAAATGAGTCCCTCTTGCCCCATTGGTCTTGTTTGTTCTTTGGGCCTTAAAGGACAAAAACGTACCGTATGCTCAGGAGATCCACAGTAGTAGCAAAGGCCCCCATTCCAGTGACGAGCCCTTTTGGCAGTCCGGTCAGGGGTTCTATCGGCAGTCCTGTCGGTATTACGGAACTCTTGACTGGAAATCTACATGGGATCCACAGCATCTAGAACAGGGCGAATAGCTGGGAAGGACCTGGGAAGAATAGGGTCAGAAGAGAAAATTCTGGGACGCAGGCGTTCATGACCAGGCTGTTGAATGCGCTGATCCACTCGTATACATTGTGCGATCACTTCCTCCAATCCCTGGGGCCTGGGCTGGACTGTAAGTTGATTCTTTACAGAATCGGCCAAACCTTGCCAAAACACAGCAATAAGAGCTTCTTGGTTCCAATGCGTCTCCGCCGCGACAGTCCGGAATTCCAATGCTTATTTGGCTACGGACCTACGACCTTGAGACAATTGAACAAGAGAAGCAGCGGCAGTATCTCTGCAGGCGGAAATATCGAATACCTGCTGGAATTCTTGGCGGAAGAGCTGGTAATCCTGGGTGATTTCCGCACGCAACTCCCAGATGGGAGAGGCCCATGCCAAGGCGTCCCGTTAAGAGAGTAAACATAGGCTACCTTGGTGCGTCCGGTGGGGAACAGGCTGGGAGAAATCTCAAACTGTATTTCACATTGGTTCAAAAACCCACGACAGGCTAGAGGGTCACCCGCATATGCTTTAGGCAAAGGAATCCTGATTTCTGATGGCCGATTGCCACCCTGCGCGGCTGGGGCCGGTGGCGGAATAGGCTGTAGTGAAAGCTGGGAAAGCTGTAGTACTAGGCTTGTGATCTGAGTTCCCAAAGTATCAATGCAAAGCGCAAGTCCCCTGATCAGTTGGCCCACCTCAGTCAGGTCTGTTTCTGTTGGGCTCTGCATAATGTCACGCTGCGCAGCCTGCACAGGCCAGTCCCCTGTACTGAGGTGGGATGTTGAATATACACACCGACAGCAGAGGGAGCGGGTCCGGGATGTGGTTGTAGCGTGGCCAGGCCTGGATTAAGATTTAGAATAGTCGTTGTACTTGCAGAGTTCTGGAGTATAGTGTAAGGATGTGCTCACCACAAACGAGACGGGACCGCGGTGCTGAGGTGGGATAGGAAATAACGCCACCCACAGCCACGAGGGCACGTCTTGATTGAAGAGTGGTCTGGGATTCCGGATCGGGGTAGGAGAGGTACGGTAGGTAGAGAGGCCGTTAGCCAAGTCCGGGGTTAGAGAGAGGGACGTTGTCGTTTACCGTAAGCCAGGATCGGGATGCCAGAGGTGCGGAGAGTCGTGTAGCCGTATGCCGAGTTCGGGATGCCAGAGGTACAGGAAGACGTAGCGGAAGCCGGTTCAGTTCACGAGGAAGTCTGCGAAATAGACTAAGGAGGCAGAGAGAGGTGAGAACAACTGGTTCTATGCTCAGCCAACGAGTCAGTGACTCTGCAAGGTATATATAAGAGAGAGGATCCAATAGCAGCGCAGCAAGGTGGAGGTGTGTGGAAAGGCCAGTTTACAGCAGGTATAGGTCCAGAAGGAGTCCCAGGGGAGGAGCCATAAAGCCCAGCAGCCTGACTGTATTTGGTGATGGCCATCAAAAGAGGTGTTGTGCCTTTAAGAGGCGGGAGCGCCTCCGTGTGGCCGCGCCTCCGTGAATCAGTGCCATCGGCTGCGTGCGCGGACCCACGCCCTGCTCCGAGAGCAGAAGAGAGAGGAAGACGTGCGCGCGCGCGCATAGGAGGAACAGCTGTCGGCGGCTTGCCTCCGGAGTCCACGTGCGCCGCGGGAGACCCAGACGGAGCTGCAGGTAAGTGAGGAGCACGCCGTGAGCGGCGTGACTCCAGAATCCTCACAGTACCCCCCCCTTCAGTGGCGACCTCCGGGCGACCATGATAAGGCTTGGAGGGATTCTTGCGATTAAAGACCTGTAGAAGACGAGGTGCGTGAAGATCCCGGTGAGGAATCCATGAACGTTCCTCTGGTCCGAACCCCTTCCAGTGAACCAAGTATTGTACTCCTCCTCTGGAAATTCTAGAATCCAGGACAAACTGCACCTCGTATTCCTGTTGACCTTGAATCATAATCGGACGTGGAGAAGAAGTATTTTTGGAAAAGCGAGGACTCCGAAACACTGGTTTAAGTAAGGACACATGGAAGACCGAAGGTATCTTCATAGAAGGTGGAAGACGTAGCTTGTAAGCCACAGGATTAATCCTCCTAACTATGGTAAAGGGACCGAGGAACTTGGGAGCGAGCTTCATGGTAGGAACCTTCAAACGGATATTCCTGGACGAGAGCCATACCCTGTCTCCTGGGGCGAACTCCGGCACTTGGCGTCGAAGTCGATCAGCCTGGAGTTTCTGTCTCCCTGTAGCCACCCTTAAGTTCTCCTGAATCTTGGACCATAAGACCTTCAGGCGAGAAACGTGCTTGTCCACTGCTGGCACCCCTGAGGAGAGAGAAGAGAAAGGTGACCGAGACGGATGAAATCCAAAATTTATAAAGAATGGAGATTCTTGGGTAGAATCATTGTGAAGAGAGTTCAGAGCAAACTCGGCCCATGGAAGCAGATCCACCCAGTCCTCCTGTGTATCAGTTATAAAACATCGAAGGTATTGTTCCAGGTTTTGGTTGACCCTCTCCGTCTGCCCATTGGTCTGTGGATGGTACCCAGAAGAGAACTGAAGCGAAATCCCCAACTTCTGGGAAAAGGCACGCCAAAACCTCGACACGAATTGAGACCCACGATCCGAGACAATGGTAGAAGGTACTCCGTGAAGACGAAAAATCTCCTGAATGAAGACATCTGCCAGCCTGGAGGAATTCGGTAGACCCCTCAAAGGAACAAGGTGCGACTGTTTGGAAAAACGATCGATGACCACCAGAATCGTATTTTTTCCTTTGGATTCTGGAAGCTCTACAATGAAGTCCATAGAAATATGGTTCCAGGGACGGTCTGGAATGGGTAAAGGTAGCAGAAGCCCAGCAGGTCTGACCCGAGGTACCTTGTTGCGAGCGCAAATACTACACGCTTTGACAAACTCCTCCACATCTTTAGCCCTCTCTGGCCACCAGAAGGTATGTTGAACCAGGTCGTTGGTCTTCCGTATCCCTGGGTGTCCTGCTGATTTAGAGGAATGACACCACTCGAGAACCTTCTTGCGGTGTTGAGGTGCCGTGTAGAGTCTTCCCTCCGGAACCTTGAGTCCCTCAGGAGTCTGTGACTGTTCGGATTGAATCTTGCCCATGATATCAAACGAATTAGCGGACAGGATACAACTAGAAGGAATAATAGACTCAAGTTGCTCTTCGGACCTGTCCTCCGCCAGGAACTGTCGCGATAGGGCGTCCGCCTTTAGATTCTTGGAGCCAGGAATGAAGGAGATGAGAAAATTAAATCGTGAAAAAAACAAAGCCCAGCGGGCTTGTCGAGCGTTCAAACGCCGTGCCCCTTCTAGGTAGAGGAGATTCTTATGATCCGTCAGAATGGTAATGGGTGTCTCAGTACCCTCTAAGAAATGTCTCCACTCCTCTAAAGCCAACTTGATCGCCAAAAGCTCTCTATTCCCGACATCATAATTCCGTTCAGCGGACGAAAATCTCTTCGAGAAAAACGCACATGTGTGCAGTCTGGCTAAGGGAGATGTTCTCTGGGACAGAACAGCCCCAGCCCCAATGTCCGATGCATCCACCTCCAAGGTAAATGGAAGTTTAGGATCTGGGTGGGTGAGGATGGGAGCAGACACAAAAGCCCTCTTTAGCAGATCAAACGCCCTAATGGCGGTCTCCGACCCAGATGAAGGATCTGCACCCTTCTTGGTGAGGGCAGTTATGGGAGATACGGTGGACGAAAAGTTGCGGATGAAACGTCGATAATAATTTGCAAAACCTAAAAAGCGTTGCACGGCTCTAAGAGTAGTCGGACGAGGCCAGTCCAGAATAGCCTTAAGTTTTTCTGGATCCATATTGAAACCGGAGTCCGAGATGACGTAACCCAAAAATGCCACTGATTTGAGGTGGAACTGACATTTCTCCAGCTTCGCAAAAAGATGGTTCTCCCGAAGACGTAACAGTACTTGTTGAACATGTTTGATGTGTTCTTGAGTGGATTTAGAAAAAATGAGGATGTCATCCAAGTAAACAATAAGAAATGAGTTCAGAATGTCCCGAAAAATCTCGTTGACAAAATCCTGGAAAACTGCTGGTGCGTTGCACAAACCGAACGGCATAACCAGATATTCGTAGTGGCCGTCATGGGTGTTAAAAGCAGTCTTCCACTCGTCCCCCTCTCGTATCCTTACTAAATTGTAGGCACCTCTTAGATCCAGCTTAGAAAAGATAGTAGCTCCCTGGAGACGGTCGAAGAGTTCCGGAATCAAAGGCAGAGGGTAGCGATTTTTACGAGTGATATTATTCAAACCCCGGCAGTCTATGCATGGGCGGAGAGAACCGTCCTTTTTCTTGACAAAGAAGAAGCCTGCTCCGACCGGGGAAGACGATTTTCTGATGAAACCCCTCTCTAAGTTCTCAGCAATGTAAGTGTTCATGGCCCTTGTCTCTGGGAGAGAGAGAGGATAGGATCTTGCCCTGGGAAGAGGTGCGCCCGGAAGTAGGTCAATAGGACAATCAAAAGACCGGTGCGGAGGTAGAACCTCGGAACGTGCCTTGTCCAATACATCACGGAATTCCCAGTACACAGAGGGTAAGGAGTTAATCTTCTCAGATAGGGTAGACAATCCACCAATCCTCTGGAAAATCTGGGTACATGTCTTGGCACAAGAAGGAGCCCACTGGATGGGTTCCTGATCCGTCCAGTCGATGCGAGGATTATGAAGTTGAAGCCAAGGAAGACCCAAAATCAGCTCAGCAGAAGGAGTGTGGATTACATCGAGGGTAATGATCTCCGTATGGACGTTGACGAACTGCAGTAGAAGAGGCACCGTCTGTAGCGTGATAAATGCTGGTTTAAGCGGTCGACCGTCAATGGCCTCCAGTCCTACCGGCGTCCTCCTGTTGATCAAAGGGATATTGTTCAGTCTAGCAAAAGTCTCATCAATGAAATTACCTGCAGAACCGGAGTCAATGAACGCTCGTGCCTGAGTGTGAAACCCCTCTCCAGAAAGTGTAATGGGCAAGATTATCCTGGTGGGAAAGATGCTCTGGACGATGGGAGAAAGTGTCAATATTCCCAACGAAACTCTCCGGGATCTCATTGGGAGCTGGCGTTTCCCGGTTTGTGAGGACACTGGGGTACAGCGTGACCGGAATTGCCACAGTACATGCAAAGACCGGCCTTGCGCCGACGCTGTTTCTCAGCAGGAGACAGCCTGTTGCCTCCCAACTGCATGGGTTCTGGAATGTCCCCGGAAGGAGGTAACGGAGCCACGAAGGAGGGAGCAAGAGTTCTTGAAACCCGTTGACGGTAATGAGAACGCTCATATCTCCGCTCCAGCAGACGCTGATCCACACGAATGGACAGAGCGATCAACTCCTCCAGGTTAGTGGGACGATCTCGCGCGGCAAGCTCATCCTTTAGGGTTTCAGACAGACCTTGCCAGAATGCAGAAGATAGGGCCTCATTATTCCAACCTGTCTCAGCAGCAAGAGTGCGGAACTCCACTGCATACACGGCAACCGAACGATCTCCCTGGGTTATGTGGTGAAGAGCAGAAGCTGCCGTTAACCTCCGTGCGGGAGTATCGAAGACTCTTCGGAATTCCTCGACGAAGAGATCGATGTCCTGTGTGATAGCACCCTGTTGTTCCCAAATGGGGGAGGCCCACGCCAGTGCCTGGTCGGTGAGAAGGGAGTAGATGTAGCCAACCCTGGAGACAGAAGACACAAAGCGAGAGGGAGAGAGACGAAATTGGACGAGACATTGGTTAATGAAACCCCGGCATCCTTGGGGATCCCCCGCATAGTGTCTGGGAGGTGGAATTCGTGGTTCCGGGGCAGACGGAGGTGTCGGAGCAGGACTAGCCGGTACAGGAGCTGCCACGGGTGAAGGTTGCTGAGTGAGGGCTCGAACCTGAAGAGTAAGGGCATGGACGCTGTGCTGCAACGTATCCGTCCGTTTATCTGCTTGGTCTAAATAAGTCTCTAGTCTGGAAAACAGAGCAGTATGGGCGTTTAAAGTGCGCTCCACCTCAGCGGGGTCCATGTTTGTTGAGCTGAGCATAATGTAAGGATGTGCTCACCACAAACGAGACGGGACCGCGGTGCTGAGGTGGGATAGGAAATAACGCCACCCACAGCCACGAGGGCACGTCTTGATTGACGAGTGATCTGGGATTCCGGATCGGGGTAGGAGAGGTACGGTAGGTAGAGAGGCCGTTAGCCAAGTCCGGGGTTAGAGAGAGGGACGTTGTCGTTTACCGTAAGCCAGGATCGGGATGCCAGAGGTGCGGAGAGTCGTGTAGCCGTATGCCGAGTTCGGGATGCCAGAGGTACAGGAAGACGTAGCGGAAGCCGGTTCAGTTCACGAGGAAGTCTGCGAAATAGACTAAGGAGGCAGAGAGAGGTGAGAACAACTGGTTCTATGCTCAGCCAACGAGTCAGTGACTCTGCAAGGTATATATAAGAGAGAGGATCCAATAGCAGCGCAGCAAGGTGGAGGTGTGTGGAAAGGCCAGTTTACAGCAGGTATAGGTCCAGAAGGAGTCCCAGGGGAGGAGCCATAAAGCCCAGCAGCCTGACTGTATTTGGTGATGGCCATCAAAAGAGGTGTTGTGCCTTTAAGAGGCGGGAGCGCCTCCGTGTGGCCGCGCCTCCGTGAATCAGTGCCATCGGCTGCGTGCGCGGACCCACGCCCTGCTCCGAGAGCAGAAGAGAGAGGAAGACGTGCGCGCGCGCGCATAGGAGGAACAGCTGTCGGCGGCTTGCCTCCGGAGTCCACGTGCGCCGCGGGAGACCCAGACGGAGCTGCAGGTAAGTGAGGAGCACGCCGTGAGTGGCGTGACTCCAGAATCCTCACATATAGAGAGTTCCGTAGTCAAATCTGTTTCCGTGTCCAAGGGTCTGAGAGGTAAGAATCGTGATGGGTAAGCCGAAGTTGGGAGCCAGAGAGGTAAGTCAGACAAGCCGGTTCAAATCTGTAGGGGTAAAGACAAACAGGAGCACGACACAGTTTCCAGGCTACACAGGAAGCAAGGAGCTATGCAGAGCAAGGAGGAAGTGACAGAGCTGGGTATTTAAAGCGGTATCCACCAATCCAGACGGGGGCGTGACGAGGAGCAGCTCCTGAGAGGCTGGGAGTAACAGGGCTCAGCTGAGGGTGCAGGAGGCGTGGCAAGAACTCCCGGGCTGAGCGGGGGGCAGAGGCAGGCATGGCGCGCGTGTTACAAGTGCCAGGGATAGATGCGGTGTGAGAATCCAAGATGGCGGCATGAGTAGCAGGAAGTGCCTCGCGCCAGCAGGGGTAGCGATGAGGGGCATAGGCAGCAGCAGCTGCAGTACTGGTAGTGGGTAAGGAGGGGCCACGTCGCCCCCGATTCCTTAGACACACCCAGAGATGTAATACTGGCATACACATACACGCCCAGAGAGGTAATACCGGTATATACATACACACACGCCTAGAGAGGTAATACCGGTATACACATACACACCCAGAGAGGTAACACTGGCATACACATACACGCCCAGAGAGGTAATACCGGTATACACACACATGTCAAGTATTACCTCAAATTTTTTACTGGACTGTGTCCAAAACAGGACAGTCCGGTTCAATACTGGACACCTGGCAACCCTATTACACTGCCCAGGCATTGCTTTGCATGGTACATGTATGGTGTGTTGCAGACCCCTCTGGCAGAGAAGGGGTTAAATATCTTCTCTGTTTTAACCCCTTCATTGCCAGAAGGCCCTGCTGCACAGTACATTGATCTGTAGGACCGCGTACAGCACTGCCATACTAGAATACATTATCCTTATTCCATTAACCCAGTCACTGCCAGATGATTTTGCTATGTACAGGTTGGAGAGGTTCAGTGATTTTGGGGGTTCTGCTTGTCTCCCTGACTGCAGGGCTCTGCCGCGGGGGAGCTGTTTATAGATGACGGTCACTCGTTCCGGTACCTTCACGAGCACATGTTCAGCTACCGGAGGCTCACCTTCCACAAAAACCGTCTCTCCTCCCGGTAAGTGAGGAACTAGGAGAAGGGATTGCACAAACTCCTCCGGGCTTCTACCTTCTGCATCAGATTGGCTAACCCAGGGGGGGGGCTCAACTCCAGTCCTCAAGCCCCTCCAACAGGGTCAGGTTTTCAGGATCTCCCTGCTTCAGTACAGGTGGTTCAATCCGTCCCTGCTTCAGCACAGGGGGTTCAATCAGTCCCTGCTTCAGCACAGGTGGCTCAATCAGAGGCTCAGTCTTTGACCGAGCCACCTGTGCTGAAGCTGGGATATCCTGAAAACCTGACTTGTTGGGGAGGCTTGAGGATGCCTCTTAAAGCTGCAGTTCAAGTAATATCCTACATATGTGTTTTTTTTTTTTTTTAAATAAATCAGTTCTGTACTACAAGAAAATACTTGTAGCATTTTTTATTTTTTTTGGAAAAAATAAATACATTTAAAGACATTTTTAATGTATTCTAGTGTAACAAGCATTTTTGTTTCTATAGGAACCATTTAAAAAGTCACATTGTATTGTATTGTATGTCTTTATTTATATAGCGCCATTAATGTACATAGCGCTTCACAGTAGTAATACATGGGGTAATCAAATAAATAACAGATAATATAAATAACAGATCATGGGAATAAGTGCTTTAGACATAAAAGTAACATTTCGGAAGAGGAGTCCCTGCCCCGAGGAGCTTACAGTCTAATTGGTAGGTAGAACGTACAGAGACAGTAGGAGGGAGTTCTGGTAAGTGCGTCTGCAGGGGGCCAAGCTTTATGTATCGTGTTCAGAATATCCACAGTGCTATTCATATGCTTCTTTAAGCAAGTGTGTCTTAAGGTGGGTCTTAAAGGTGGATAGAGAGGGTGCTAGTCGGGTACTGAGGGGAAGGGCATTCCAGAGGTGTGGGGCAGAAAGTGAGAAAGGTTTAAGGCGGGAGAGGGCTTTAGATACAAAGGGGGTAGAAAGAAGACATCCTTGAGAAGAACGCAAGAGTCTGGATGGTGCATAACGAGAAATTAGGGCTGAGATGTAAGGAGGGGCAGAAGAGTGTAAAGCTTTAAAAGTGAGGAGAAGAATGGAATGTGAGATGCGTGATTTGATCGGAAGCCAGGAGAGGGATTTCATGAGATGAGATGCTGAGACAGATCTAGGAAAGAGTAGAGTGATTCTGGCAGCAGCGTTTAGGATAGATTGTAGGGGAGACAGGTGAGAGGCAGGAAGGCCGGACAGCAGGAGGTTACAGTAATCAAGACGGGAGAGAATGAGGGCCTGAGTCAGAGTTTTAGCAGTCGAGCAACAGAGGAAAGGGCATATCTTTGTTATATTGCGGAGGAAAAAGCGACAAGTTTTAGAAATGTTTTGAATGTGAGGGGCGAATGTGAGAGAGGAGTCGAGTGTGACCCCTAGACAGCGTGCTTGGGCTACTGGGTGAATGATTGTAGTTCCAACAGTAATGTGGAAGGAGGTAGTAGGGCCAGGTTTGGGAGGAAGTATGAGGAGCTCTGTTTTAGCCATGTTGAGTTTAAGGCGGCGGAGGGCCATCCAGGATGATATAGCAGAGAGACATTCAGAAACTTTGGTTTGTACAGCAGGTGTAAGGACAGGTGTTGAAAAGTATATTTGTGTGTCGTCGGCATAGAGGTGATAATTAAACCCAAAAGATGTTATTAGGTCACCTAGAGAGAGTGTGTACAGAGAAAAGAGAAGAGGTCCCAGGACAGAGCCCTGGGGTACCCCCACAGAGAGATCAATAGAGGAGGATGAGGTGTTAGCAGAAGAGACACTGAAAGTACGATGGGAGAGGTAGGATGAGATCCAGGATAGAGCTTTGTTCCGAATACCTAGAGTATGGAGA
Source organism: Ascaphus truei (assembly GCF_040206685.1). Classification (NCBI taxonomy): domain Eukaryota; kingdom Metazoa; phylum Chordata; class Amphibia; order Anura; family Ascaphidae; genus Ascaphus; species Ascaphus truei. The sequence continues at coordinate 26,198 of NW_027455340.1, forward strand.
ATGTGGAGAAGAGGGTGGTCCACTGTGTCAAATGCTGCAGAGAGGTCGAGTAATATGAGCAGAGTGTAATGACCTCTGTCTTTGGCAGCATGGAGGTCGTCAGTTATTTTAGTGAGGGCTGTTTCCGTGGAGTGAGCAGTGCGGAAGCCAGATTGTAGAGGGTCTAGGAGAGAATAGGTGTTGAGAAAATGGAGCAAGCGAGAGAATACAAGACGTTCAAGGAGTTTAGAGGCAAAAGGCAGGAGGGAGACAGGTCGATAGTTAGAAAGACAGGTAGGGTCAAGCTTGTTGTTCTTGAGTAATGGTATGACTGTTGCATGTTTGAAGGAGGATGGAAAGGTTCCAGAGCAGAGGGAGGAGTTAAAAATGTGTGTGAGCGTAGGGATTATAGTAGGAGCTAGAGGTTTTAGGAGATGGGAGGGAATGGGGTCAAGAGGGCAAGTGGTAGAGGGAGAGGAGGCGATCAACAGCGACACATCCTCCTCTGAGACAGTGGAAAAAGAGTTAAGGAAGGCAGGAGGAGAGTTAGGAAGAGGTGTAGGATGGGAGGAAGAAACAGAGGGGATGTTCTGCCGTATGGATTCCACCTTTTCCTTAAAATAGTCAGCAAAGTCCTGAGCGGAGATGGAGGAAGGAGAGGCAGCTGAGGGTGGTTTGAGTAGAGTATCAAAGACAGAGAACAGTCGGCGTGGGTTAGACTTGTGCATGTTGATTAGTGCAGAAAAATAGGCTTGTTTAGCTTGCGAGAGGGCAGAGTTGAAACAGGATAGCATAAATTTGTGAGACAGGCTTTGGCACACCCCTTTTGCCCTCTCTCTAGCAGTGCACCATTTGTAGCTAGTGCCTGCCTGGTCACATGATCTTCCACACACAACTTTGCATCCTGGGTAAACTTCTGCAGCACTAACAGTGACATAAAGAACCCCAAGCCGGATCTTCAGTGATAGATCACAGGAGACCGGATCGATTTGCAGCGTAGCTAATCCCTGGTCAGTGGGCAGGTTGTATTGATACACATATCGAATGGAATTTTTTATTTATTTTTAAAAGGCAGCTTGAACTGCAGCTTTAACCCGTTAACTGCTGGGGGGCCTGCAACTCACCTTTGTTGCAAACACGTTAGGGGGTTAATCAAAATCAGTGTGCAACTTGGGGCTAATATATTGAAGTCAATATAGAGTCACCCCCTTAATTGCTATTTAATTCTTTAGGGAAGGGGTTCTTAAATGTTATCCTACTGCGGGCAACTTCTGTGTTGTCATTTGGGGACCCACCTTCCTTATACTTGGCTCTGTTGATCCGCACATTTGTAGACACATACTGGACTTAAAAATCAGTGAAATAATTGACACTGACAGGGAGGTATAGAACAAAATTTGTCCAAGCGCATCAAAACGACAAATATGTGATAATATTTTTAAGTGATAATATATCAAAAATAGTGGTTAAACGTATACAATATTAATGTATAAAACCACAGATAAACAACTGCAGTTAACCAATCAAGGGCAACGTGTATCATAAAGCGTGTGTGAAAAAATGGATTGACAAAAAACACCCCAAATGCAAAATGTAATGATAAAATAGTGAAACTTCTCTTAAGAATGGAGGGTCTGCTGCTGTACTGAAGAGGCTGGGGTCAGGCTAACACCAGCTAGACAGAACAACAAAGAAGAAAGCGCAGGACCCTCAGAGTAGTAAATAAAAAGGATTGATTTATAAGCAAGGTAATATATGCACGTACAGAATAAAAGATATATATGGGCATGTAGGTATAATGACCAGTATAGGACAGACGCTCCCACAGCTGCTGCACGAGATCATCAAAGGCTTCCTCCTCAGATTGTAGTCTCCTAGGCACTGCTTGTCTCTGCGCTGGATACTACCTACTAACGGTGCAGTATCCAGATGGTGTATCTGGGAATAATCTGATGGCTCATTTCTAAGTGTCTTCTGGTTGGTCTCTCGGCCAACCAGATGTTGTAATACCTGATTGGCTGGCTTTGCCAGCCAATCAGAATTAAGGATCAAAAATAGATCTAAGTGTCTTCTTATTTATTTATTTATAAAATATTTTACCAGGAAGTAATACATTGGGAGTTACCTCTCGTTTTCAAGTATGTCCTGGGCACAGAGTAAAACAAATAATACATGGTTACAAATACAGTTACATAAATGAACAGGGTATACATTATATACAAGACATTGCGTGCACAGTTAAAGAAAATATATATTATGGGCGTATGAAACAGTTACAGACCAGATTAAAATGTGAGTCAGCCTTAGATTTGAAAGAACTTAAACTGGTGGTGGATGTAAGAGTCTCTGGTAGGTTGTTCCAGTTTAGGGGTGCACGGTAGGAGAAGGAGGAACGTCCGGATACTTTGTTGAGCCTTGGGACCGTGAACAGTCTTTTGGAGAATGATCTCAGATGATAGGTGCTGCATGTGGTAGGTGTGAGGAGCTTGTTCAGATAGCTGGGTAGCTTGCCCATGAAGAATTTAAAGGCAAGACAGGAAAGGTGAACTTTGCGCCTAGACTCTAGTGATGACCAATCTAGTTCTTTGAGCATTTCGCAGTGATGTGTGTTGTAGTTGCATTGGAGAACAAAACGACAAATTGAATTGTAGAGTGTGTCAAGTTTGCTAAGGTGGGTTTGAGGTGCCGAGCCATATACTATGTCTCCATAGTCAATAATTGGCATTAGCATCTGCTGTGCGATACGCTTTCTGACCAGGAGACTTAGGGAGGATTTGTTCCTGTAAAGTACCCCTAGTTTGGCATAGGTCTCGGTTGTCAGGGTATCAATGTGCATCCCGAATGTTAAGTGGGAGTCAAACCATAAGCCCAGGTATTTAAAACTAGTGACAGGGGTTAGGTTGGTGTTAGCGTTGGTTCTAATCAGGAGCTCAGTCACTGGAAGCTTTAAAAATTTAGTCTTGTCCCAAATACCATTGTTACAGTCTTGTCAGTGTTTAAAAACAGTTTGTTTTGGGAAATCCAGTTTTCGAGTCTCAAAAAGTCAGACTGAAGTATGTGTTGAAGGCTTCCTTACAAGCTGTGGGAAGATCATTAATGAACACTGAGAAGAGTAGGGGCCCCAGAACAGAGCCTTGCGGGACACCACAGGTGATATCCAGGGGGTTGGAGTTAGAGCCTGAGATGGACACATGTTGGGATCTTCCTGATAGGTAGGACTGAAACCAGTTTAAAGCATGCCAGAGCTCTGGAGTTTGTTAAGCAGGATAACATGATCAACAGTATCAAAAGCCTTTGCAAAATCTAGGAATACTGCACCAGTGAGTTGTCCCCGTTCCATTCCACACTGGATTTCATTGCAAACTTTTAGCAGGGTACATTTCAATCTGTCTGTGTCTGAATGAGAAGTTATAATCTGAATATTTGCAGGGAAATTTACTCCATTAGAAAACACGGATAGTCTGACCTTAAATACCTACATGCCCATATATATCTTTTATTCTGTACGTGCATATATTACCTTGCTTGTAAATCAATCATTTTTATTTACTACTCTGAGGGTCCTGCGCTTTCTTCTTTGTTTTACTGACAGGGAGGGCGGGGTGGGCACGGCGGAGGGTGGCGGGTGGGGATTCTGAATTTTTTCAGGCACAGTGTATATGGCAGCTTACGTCACACACCACAAATAACAGCAACAGATGTAGAAACGGCTGCATCCCCTTCATAGCACAGTATGTGTGACCGGTACATTCTCCATATGACCGCACCCTGCGTCCCATATAACCAATCGAAGCAAATGAGCAATGTTCGGACACACAATGAATGGAATGTATGGGATTCACAGCGATGGGACAGTTTGGGAGTTTTATTTGTACCCTGCGCCTCTCGTTTCGTGCAGTTCCGCGGACAGATCGGGTCAGTACCACGCAGAGTCCGTACTGGAGAAAGTGCTGATCATGGGGGTGAAGAAGCGACCTTGTGATGTCACTGCGCACACAGCAGGTATGATGTCACAGAGTGGCAGCATGCTGGCCTGACATTGGGCCATCTGATTTATACAAGGAAAGTTACTTATGATACATTTAAAAGCAGCAATCACGCACATTTATTTTTGGGCTATACCTGAACCAGGGGAGGGGGGGTTCCCTGTAGCTCATTGGGGTCCCCCAACATCCGGGGGCCGCCCTGGTTCAGGAGCAGCAGACCCGGCATTCTACTGGCAAGGATGGAATATTCAAAATGGCCGCAAGGTCAGGGAGTGCTATGGCAGCCAATAGAAAAGCAGTGACAGTGTGGTGCGGCTTCCTAATCGTGACACCGCTGCCACGACTGGCACAGAAAATGTACAAATATCTCCACACCCCGAAGGTCCCCAGGCTAGGGACCCCGATTCAGGCCCATTTAAAAAAAGCGTTTGCACAACTCGTTTCTAAACACACAGGCTTGGAGGTGCTAAGTGACCTCAAACAGAGGTCACAGGTGTGGGGAAAGGGATGGGTATCTTCAGGGGGTTTGTAGCCACTCAAAGTATGTAGCCACTCCCATCCATACATAGGACACCTCACCAGGGTGTGAGGGCAAACCTCCATGATTACTGCTGGCACCCCTGTAACTTACCAGGTTTACTGCCAGCAGGAGAGACAACTGCAGACCATTTTACAGCATGGCTACATTTATATTTAGAAGGGGGGTGCTAAAACAGATGGTCATGCCCTGAACTTTGGGTGTGGGAAGCTCAGAGGAAGCACCTCAGTGGTGCATCCATGGAACCGCCTCCCAGCAGGGGCGGTGGAGGCTAATACTGATAAGGAGTTTAAAGCTACGTGGGATAGGTACTTAATATAGAAAAAGCACAGAGCAGGCAGCAATATGAGGCCATGGGGATCATGTGTGAGACGTGTTAATGTACTGTTCTGTGTTCTTTTAGTCTGTAGTATGTTTTCATACCCTGCAACTGTACCTCTTTAGCCGGTACTGCACCTATTTTTGAAGTGAAACTTCTTTAGTGGCACCTATTCTGATGGAGTAAAACGGGAGAGTTGGGGGCGAAATGTGAAACGGAAGTGACGTCACGGCTCCCCCCCCTCCCCCCGCATCTACTGTGACCGCCGCCGGCGCCGCTCCTAACGGCCGCCGTTACCCCCACACGTCAGCTGCCATGGGTATAGCAAGATGGCTGCCGCAGAGCTTCCGGTGCTAGAGTGAAAGGTGTAGCAAGCGCGGGGATCTTAAATCACACTCAGTGAGCCACTGCTCAGCCTCTCTCCTCCCTCCCCTTCCCTGTGTCCCGCTGACTGAGCGCTGCCGGGGCCAGAGGAGAGGAGCCCAGGGATCATGGAGGGTAACCGGGAGGAAGCAGAGCAGTGTGTCGCTGACATGCTGAATTGCCGATGGACAGGGAGGGAGGAGGGAGGAGGAGATCGGACCTGGCAAAGATGTCCACATTAAAGGATATCAAAAGGAAGAATAGGCTGGGGAGAGGGACATCATATTGAAAACATCACAGTCCTAGTGATTCTGTCTGTTTTTCATGTACCAAGGATCCTGGATAGGTCCTTTTTGGGGTTTTGAGCAGCAGGAAGAGTTTCGGAAGTAGAGGGGACCTTTAAGTACTCTTTAAGGTTGTATTGTTCAATTACAAAGATTACATCACCCCATTAATATTCACTCCAAGGTAGCGCCCGGGCTTTTCTGTACATCACTGTGTGCAGCGAGTAGCAGGACAGGGCAGAAGTGGATGTGCACTCCCTGCCCTTGCAGCCAGCCGTTCAGTGCCTGTGTGTGTGTACAGTATGAATAAGGTACAGTCAGTGTCAAATGCTGCCGATGCTGCTTCTGATGGTGAGATATAGCTGCATGCAGCTCCTGGTGTTCTGTGCTCTCTGCTAATATGCACTGAAGGAACCATCCAGACTGGCATGAGCCTTCAGCAGAACAATTAAAGACTGTCAAAACAGGACACACTAAACACTGGAAATCTCAGTGCTAGTAAATACACAGGGTTAAGGAAATAGCAAGGTATCTGTATGACAAATCTCAACTGTCAACCCAAATGAAATATAACATTCTTCTGTGTACTGGAAATATCTGATCTATACAAAGTCAGCAATATATCAGATTGTAAAATGCAGTGGTCACAGTACTAATACAACCTCAGTGGTGCTGTGCTTGACTGCAAGAGAGAGCACAGTTATTTGAGCAAAGGACACTATAATAATGGTACTAATTTTACAAACATGGTGTATTCATGCAGAATATAAAGGGTGAGACTATTTGTAAAACACATCTCAGTCACACGCACACGCACAGTCACACGCACGCACAGTCACACGCACACACAGTCACACGCACCCGCACACTCACGCACACTCACAGTCACCCGCACACTCACAGTCACCCGCACACTCAGTCACACGCAGTCACACACACAGTCACCCGCACACTTACTCACCCGCACACTCAGTCACCCGCACACTCAGTCACCCGCACACTCACTCGCACTCACCCGCACACGCAGTCACCCGCACACGCAGTCACCCGCACACTCACCCGCAGTCACATGCCGTCGCAGTCACACGCAGTCGCAGTCACACTCAGTCACCCGCACACACGAGGAATTCACACTTAGTGCAAATAGCTAATACAGGGGATGTGTGCCGAGCACGCGCATTCTAAGTCAAATTTATTTGCGTTTTGTCAATGAAATTGTATTTTGATTTTTAATTAAAATATCACCAACACAAATACAATTTCTGTGACAAAAGTCAAAGAAGTTTCACTTACTATGCGCGTGCACAGCACACACAGCTTTTTTTTTGTTTAAATAAAACCGGGTGTGCATAACGCACCCGTCCATGTGTTTCACCTGCGGAGCGCTGCCTCTCACCTCGGAACCTGCAGCTAATCACAACGGTCTGAAGATCACAGACTCATTTGGTAACTGACCAGCAGGTTATTGGGAAGTTCTCACCACTTCTATTTGATGTGTATCTTTGTAATGATAAATAGCAGTGTTTTATCCCGGAAGTGATTTCTGCATAGAATACATGGCATGTATTACATTGGCCGCACAGGAGGTTCCTGGCTGCTGAAACACTCCTGTATCTCACAGTGACTGCGGAAGTAAAGTGTTCCTCAGAATGGTTTCAGTTTGCCTCCCAGTGGGCGTCAGGCGGGGTGCCCTGCTCGGTATCCCCCACTTTGGATTATTTTATATTAACTCTTCCTTTTAGTGCACTTTATTTTCTTTTACAGTGCACTTGTTAGGCTGAGATTATACTAGTGCGATGGCGCGCGCGCAACTGGCACAAATGGCATAATCCCTGTGCGGCCGCCCTTAGTGCGCGCGCACGATGGCGTGATCGCGTTTTGAAAAGACACTTTTTTCCCTTTTCAAGCGCGGCCATGCGACGTCAGTGTCACATGAGCAGTTCAGCCAATGCGTCACGAAACTGGTTCGCCCTCACCTGCCACGCCTCCCCAATCTCCTGCAGCTCAGTGCACACATCGCTGGGGCAAAAGGCGTGAGCGAGGCTATGCAGTCTGTCGCGCGCAAGTAAGCACTATAATCTGAGCCTTATTGGTTTCATTGTATTATTGTTTGTCTGGCTTTTCTTTGTTCTTACCAAGTAGAATTGCCGTTCAACTGACTGGCCAAACACCAGAACAAAATACACCTCTTTCTATGTGTCCTATGTTGGAGGGTCTGTGTTTCTAGTCTACCCACCAAAACCTGACTGGGCTTCTTATCCCCTTCATGTAGGAGCAGACGAGGAGAGCGTGCCATTCCGTTACAACCACAAGCTCGGTCTCCTGACCCTGGAGGGGCTCTCCTTTGGGGTGTCTGCAGACTGGGAGATTCACATCACAAACAGATCGTGACGATTCTGTTTTTAGCCTTTTTGTTTTTTACAGTAATTGAATTTCAGCCCCTTCATATATTCATTATTGACCTTTTCCTGGATGTGGCGCTTTTAATGAGACCTGAATGCATATTTTAATCAGAGAATTGTAGATTGAAATAAGCAGGAAGATCCTTTTGTCTTTGACGATCATTTATTTGCACTTTGTCACAAGCAGTTGTGTATTGATGCTCTGGCATGAAAGGGGTTTATGTCCTTATTCTGTGCACTGCATCCTATCACTATTCACATATCTTGGACAGGTCTGCAACCCTGCCTTTCACCATTAAAAGCTGTGTGAATAGTAGTGTATTTGCGTATAAGGGTTCCATATAAAAATGGATTTCGGACAAAAGGTGACACGTGTGCCCATTTACATGTAATTTCCCAGAATCCCTTGCTGCAGTGGGAGCACTGTATGCTGGGTGATAATGGTGAAAGGCAGGTTTGCATACCTGTCTAAGGCTAAGGTCCCGTTGCACGCGTCCGCACGGCTGGCTTGCTTGCCGGCGGCGCGTGCAACTCGCTGTACCGCGATCTGCGGTCTACAGGATACTTTTCTCGGAGCGGGGGGGGCATGGCCAAACGGGTCGGGGGGGGGGGGGGCGCGGCCATGACGTGAGGGGGCGCGGCCATGACGTGAGGGGCCGGAGCGGGAGGTGGGCGGGAGTGGGAGGATTGACAGGGAGGGGGGGCGTGGCTTGAGCGGAGGGACCCGCTACTCTTCCCCCACCTCCCTCCACGGGCTGCAGGTAAGTAAAAAAACACACACACGCAGACACACGCACACACACACACACACGCACGCACGCACACACACACACACACACACATACACAGACAGGCACTCAGGCACACACATACACACACACGCACACACACAGACAGGCACTCACGCTTTCACTCCACACTCCTCCCCGCTCCCCGAAGCCTCTCCTCCTCCCGCAGCCTCCCCTCCCCATTGGCTCACAGCCACACCACGTGACGCGTCAACGCTAGAAAACACCATTCTGTGGTGTCTCCTAGCGGCTGACGCGCCACAGCGTGTAATCAGCTGTGCAGCCAGTGGGGACCGGCTCGCAAGGATTCCCCTGCTGGTGGGGAACTCGCTACATTGCCGCCTGCGCCAACGAGCGCAGCGGGTCCCAGGCCTAAGACATGTGAATGTGCTCACAAGTGATAGTGGCTATATGCTAACGGTGGAGGTTTTTTGTTGCTTAAATTAATTATATATATATATATATATATGAGAAAAAGAAGAGAGCGCGCACGCCCGCTAGCGTAAAAAGGTACATTTAATGGTGGAAAAGGGAAGGAGGGGGAGGAAAATCACTCACAAGGATAGATTAAAATAAGGCAATTCGTGAATAATATCACCGCCAATCTGGTCACTCTGCGTCTGGAATCCACATATTATAACTTCTCATTCAGACACAGACAGATTGAAATGTGACCTTCCCTCACCCAGAAGACACTTAGCAATGAGCCACCAGATTATTCCTAATGTTTTTCTAAGCACACTCCATTTTACTCCCGTCTCGCCCACTCCCAGAAATCCCCCCTCCCCCTTTATTGCCTGCTTTGGAAAACAGAGAAACGTGTCCAACGGGACGTTGTGTGTGCGGGACGCGGATGTGCGATTGTGTGTTCGGGACGCGGATGTGCGATTGTGTTCGGGACGCGGATGTGCGATTGTGTGTTCGGGACGCGGTTGTGTGTGCGGGACGCGGATGTGCGATTGTGTACGGGAACGCGGATGTGCGTGGGACGCAGATGTGCGGTTGTGTGTGCGAGACGCGGATGTGCGATTGTGTGCGGGAACGCGGATGTGCGTGGGACGCAGATGTGCGATTGTGTGTGCGGGACGCGGATGTGCGATTGTGTGTGCGGGACGCGGATGTGCGGTTGTGTGCGCGGGAATGCGGATCTGCGGATGTGTGTGGGGGACACGGATGTGCGGTTGTGTGTGTGTGCGGGATGCGTATGTGCGGTTGTGTGTGTGCGGGACGCGGATGTGCGGTTGTGTGTGTGCGGGACGCGGATGTGCGGTTGTGTGTGCGGAACACGGACTTGCGGTTGTGTGTGCGGAACGTGCGATTGTGAGTGCGGGACACGGATGTGCCGTTGTGAGTGCGGGACGCGGTTGTGTGTTCGGGAGGCAGATGTGCGCTGTGTGTGCGGGACGCGTATGTGTGTGTGTGCAGGATGCGTATATGCGGTTGTGTGTGCGCGGAACGCGAATGCGGTTGTGTGGGACATGGATGTATGGCAGTGTGCGAGACACGGATGTGCGGTTCTGTGTGTGCGGGGTGTGGTTGTGTGTGCGGGACGCGGATGTGCGGTTGTGAGTGCAAGACACAGATGTTCGGTTGTGTGTGCGGGACGCGGATGTGTGGTTGTGTGTTTGCGGAACGCGGATGTGCGGTTGTGAGTGCGGGACACAGATGTGCGGTTGTGTGTGCGGGACACGGATGTGCGGTTGTGAGTGCGGGACGCGGATGTGTGTGCAGGACACGGATGTGCGGTTGTGTGTGTGCGGGACACGGATGTGCGGTTGTGTGTGTGCGGGACACGGATGTGCGGTTGTGCGTGTGCGGGACACGGATGTGCGGTTGTGTGTGCGGGACACGGATGTGCGGTTGTGTGTGTGCGGGACACGGATGTGCGGTTGTGTGTGTGCGGGACACGGATGTGCGTGGTCACTCAGGGGAGGTTTGTGTCAGATCAGACTAGTTGGTTTATTTGACAAAAATTGAACACGTACATTAAGTTATTGTATGTTTGTCAAATAACTACATGAATCACAATGTTTTAACCCCTGTGTTGCCAGAGGGGCCTGCAATGCATTGTAAAGGGGTTACAAATCCCAGTGAATAAATCATCTCTTCTGCATTCTTTTTTTAATGAATTTATCAAAATGCAATAAAGTTTTACTATTAATGGATAAATAAAATCACTGTGTGTTCTTTCGTTATTTATAGGGGATGTGTATTTATTACAGTCCGTTCCCTGTATTATACTTCCCTTTTAAGGTCAGATTATAAGGATATCCCTGCTTCAGCACAGGTGACTCAATTTCTGGCTCAGCCATTGACTGCACCACCTGTGAGGAAGCTGGGACATCCTGAAAACCTGACCTGTTGGTGGCCCTTGAGGACTGGAGTTGGCCACGCCTGCTTTAGGGAAATCAACATGTCTGCCAAATGTCATGGGGCTCAGGTCCAATAGGAAGCAGCAACGTCAGGGGATAGCATTGCGGCTTCCCATAGGACGATATCCAGGAAGTAAAGCCGGCAACTAAACAGGTGAGTATCTCAGGAACCGGAGGGTTCCCGGGAACTACAAATTGTGCAGTTAGGCGCCGAAGGACCCCCAGATCGAATACTGTAAAAATAAAAAGTCCATAACAAAATTGGGTGGGAATGGGATTGCTACTTAAATAAAAAATAAACTTTCTGCCTCACTTCCTTAACTTGAGTCACAGGTGGATAAAGAGACCTGCCCATTGTCACATAGATATGTCACACCCACACCCCAGGCGTGACCTACTTCCTGGTATTGGCTGCTTAATTAATAAGATAATTCAGAAGCTTCAGACAGCCCTAAGTATGGAGAGATGCGAGCTGGGTTCCAGAGAGACAGAAAACAGAATGAATGGGTTCGGAAGCAAACACAAGTCTGTGACATCAACACAAACGAAAAGAAATAAAATGGCGGTATGCCAAACTTATCACAAGAAATCACCATTATTGGACAAAGATGGTACTCGACTGGATTCCAACTGAAATTAGGATACGATTTTACCCAATCTGGCCTGGCGTGCGCACTCTCTCCGGGCGATGCGCCGCCCGACACCTGCAGTGCAGGCAGGGGTGGTCATGTCACGTCACGTGAGTGGTTCGTTCTCTTTGGCTGAACTGCTCACGTGACGTGGCCGACGCTCGGGGAAAACAATTTCCCAGGTCTGCTAAGAAATTGCGCGCTTCGCCGGCTCGTTCGCGCGCCCTTATTGTATGCTCAGTGATAAACATGAATTTGTTTTGGCAGCGTGCGGGCCGGCCGGATTGGGTATAATCCCAGCCAAAGCAGACCGAGATGACGACAAAGTCAGATGGGAGGGAATGTGTGGGAGTGATGTGGAGTAGAGAGACTGTAACCGCAGTACCTGGGAGATCATTGGAAGGCTTCTTCCAGCAGTGGGGAGACACGGGCTGAATGATGAGCGTATATATTTTTTACGGGATCTGTTTCATATACCTATTTATTAAGGGGTCTTTTAAAATGGTCGATATCACTGTTTTATACATATTGTTCAATAACTAATCCCTCATCCCAGCAGCTTTGGAATCGCTGCCGTATTAACACACACGTGGTGGCTGCAGATGAACCCTCTCGCCTCTCCCACTGCTCTGCTTCCGGCATGGGCGTGGTCCGGGAATGACAGGCGAGTCCCGGTTGGCGGACCGGCCACGGTTGGGCGTGGCTTCACCGCGCGCGTTCCCAGCTGTGGTTGCGTCACCATCTCGCGGTTTCTGAGATTGGTCTCGCGCTCCGCCGGTTGCCCCCAGGTCAGTAGTCGCTGTGCCATTCAGAGGGAGCCCCGCCTGTTCCGCAGCTGTCCGGCCGAGGAATGCAGGTCTCCGCCGGTGAGGGGACGCCCAGTTCCCGCGGCTCGCTGCTCCCGCAGCCCCTCAGCAGGGCCTGGAAGCAGATGTCATGGCTGTATTACCAGTACCTGCTGGTGACCGCGCTCTACATGCTGGAGCCCTGGGAGAGGACTGTATTCAGTATCCTTTATATATAAATAAATAGTATACATGTGTATACCTACAGGCTTCTGTAATATATACTATTACACACCTGTGTATACCTATAGGCTTCTGTGAGATATATATATATATATATTACACTATATACCTGTGTATACCTATAGGCTTCTGTTATAT
>NW_027455341.1:0-38989 GCF_040206685.1 Ascaphus truei
TGAGTCCGAACCACAAGTACCGGGTCCATGGTTCTGGCCGTATACTGGGGGGACGGGGACGACTCCCATTAACCCCTGACTATACCGGGGATACGCTTATCACAATGCCTTTCTGGTCTGTGCTGAAGCAGGGCATTCTGGCAGCCAAGTGGCTTGACCTTTATTAGTGAGCCTGGTTACCCCCTCTCGGAACCACAGACTTAGAAATCGCCAGCTCATATACAGTGCATAAAATATATTTATATATATACCCCTTATACACCATTTAATAAAAAATATCACAAAATTCTTCTAAGTCCCTCGGGAAGAGTGAAAGACGTGCACGTTCATTTTCAGAGCTCCTAGACCTTCCTATAAGAAGTTAGCCAAAAAGTAGCTTCGAAAAACGCTTAGGTTAAGTTTCAGAGTTGCTTCTAATGTACCAAAGCTGGACTTAGACATAATTTCACTCTCACAACATTATGGCTGGTTGGAGACAGTCCGAACCACAAGTACCGGGTCCATGGTTCTGGCCGTATACTGGGGGGACGGGGACGACTCCCATTAACCCCTGACTATACCGGGGATACGCTTATCACAATGCCTTTCTGGTCTGTGCTGAAGCAGGGCATTCTGGCAGCCAAGTGGCTTGACCTTTATTAGTGAGCCTGGTTACCCCCTCTCGGAACCACAGACTTAGAAATCGCCAGCTCATATACAGTGCATAAAATATATTTATATATATACCCTTATACACCATTTTAATAAAAAATATCACAAATTTCTTCTAAGTCCCTCGGGAAGAGTGAAAGACGCGCACGTTCATTTTCAGAGTTCCTAGAACTTCCTATAAGAAGTTAGCCAAAAAGTAGCTTCGAAAAACGCTTAGGTTAAGTTTCAGAGTTGCTTCTAATGTACCAAAGCTGGACTTAGACATAATTTCACTCTCACAACATTATGGCTGGTTGGAGAGAGTCCGAACCACAAGTACCGGGTCCATGGTTCTGGCCGTATACTGGGGGGACGGGGACGACTCCCATTAACCCCTGACTATACCGGGGATACGCATATCACAATGCCTTTCTGGTCTGTGCTGAAGCAGGGCATTCTGGCAGCCAAGTGGCTTGACCTTTATTAGTGAGCCTGGTTACCCCCTCTCGGAACCACAGACTTAGAAATCGCCAGCTCATATACAGTGCATAAAATATATTTATATATATACCCTTATACACCATTTAATGAAAAATATCACAAAATTCTTCTAAGTCCCTCGGGAAGAGTGAAAGACGCGCACGTTCATTTTCAGAGCTCCTAGACCTTCCTATAAGAAGTTAGCCAAAAAGTAGCTTCGAAAAACGCTTAGGTTAAGTTTCAGAGTTGCTTCTAATGTACCAAAGCTGGACTTAGACATAATTTCACTCTCACAACATTATGGCTGGTTGGAGAGAGTCCGAACCACAAGTACCGGGTCCATGGTTCTGGCCGTATACTGGGGGGACGGGGACGACTCCCATTAACCCCTGACTATACCGGGGATACGCTTATCACAATGCCTTTCTGGTCTGTGCTGAAGCAGGGCATTCTGGCAGCCAAGTGGCTTGACCTTTATTAGTGAGCCTGGTTACCCCCTCTCGGAACCACAGACTTAGAAATCGCCAGCTCATATACAGTGCATAAAATATATTTATATATATACCCTTATACACCATTTAATAAAAAATATCACAAAATTCTTCTAAGTCCCTCGGGAAGAGTGAAAGACGTGCACGTTCATTTTCAGAGCTCCTAGACCTTCCTATAAGAAGTTAGCCAAAAAGTAGCTTCGAAAAACGCTTAGGTTAAGTTTCAGAGTTGCTTCTAATGTACCAAAGCTGGACTTAGACATAATTTCACTCTCACAACATTATGGCTGGTTGGAGACAGTCCGAACCACAAGTACCGGGTCCATGGTTCTGGCCGTATACTGGGGGGACGGGGACGACTCCCATTAACCCCTGACTATACCGGGGATACGCTTATCACAATGCCTTTCTGGTCTGTGCTGAAGCACGGCATTCTGGCAGCCAAGTGGCTTGAACTTTATTAGTGAGCCTGGTTACCCCCTCTCGGAACCACAGACTTAGAAATCGCCAGCTCATATACAGTGCATAAAATATATTTATATATATACCCTTATACACCATTTAATAAAAAATATCACAAAATTCTTCTAAGTCCCTCGGGAAGAGTGAAAGACGCGCACGTTCATTTTCAGAGCTCCTAGACCTTCCTATAAGAAGTTAGCCAAAAAGTAGCTTCGAAAAACGCTTAGGTTAAGTTTCAGAGTTGCTTCTAATGTACCAAAGCTGGACTTAGACATAATTTCACTCTCACAACATTATGGCTGGTTGGAGAGAGTCCGAACCACAAGTACAGGGTCCATGGTTCTGGCCGTATACTGGGGGGACGGGGACGACTCCCATTAACCCCTGACTATACCGGGGATACGCTTATCACAATGCCTTTCTGGTCTGTGCTGAAGCACGGCATTCTGGCAGCCAAGTGGCTTGACCTTTATTAGTGAGCCTGGTTACCCCCTCTCGGAACCACAGACTTAGAAATCGCCAGCTCATATACAGTGCATAAAATATATTTATATATATACCCTTATACACCATTTAATAAAAAATATCACAAAATTCTTCTAAGTCCCTCGGGAAGAGTGAAAGACGCGCACGTTAATTTTCAGAGCTCCTAGACCTTCCTATAAGAAGTTAGCCAAAAAGTAGCTTCGAAAAACGCTTAGGTTAAGTTTCAGAGTTGCTTCTAATGTACCAAAGCTGGACTTAGACATAATTTCACTCTCACAACATTATGGCTGGTTGGAGACAGTCCGAACCACAAGTACCGGGTCCATGGTTCTGGCCGTATACTGGGGGGACGGGGACGACTCCCATTAACCCCTGACTATACCGGGGATACGCTTATCACAATGCCTTTCTGGTCTGTGCTGAAGCAGGGCATTCTGGCAGCCAAGTGGCTTGACCTTTATTAGTGAGCCTGGTTACCCCCTCTCGGAACCACAGACTTAGAAATCGCCAGCTCATATACAGTGCATAAAATATATTTATATATATACCCTTATACACCATTTTAATAAAAAATATCACAAATTTCTTCTAAGTCCCTCGGGAAGAGTGAAAGACGCGCACGTTCATTTTCAGAGTTCCTAGAACTTCCTATAAGAAGTTAGCCAAAAAGTAGCTTCGAAAAACGCTTAGGTTAAGTTTCAGAGTTGCTTCTAATGTACCAAAGCTGGACTTAGACATAATTTCACTCTCACAACATTATGGCTGGTTGGAGAGAGTCCGAACCACAAGTACCGGGTCCATGGTTCTGGCCGTATACTGGGGGGACGGGGACGACTCCCATTAACCCCTGACTATACCGGGGATACGCATATCACAATGCCTTTCTGGTCTGTGCTGAAGCAGGGCATTCTGGCAGCCAAGTGGCTTGACCTTTATTAGTGAGCCTGGTTACCCCCTCTCGGAACCACAGACTTAGAAATCGCCAGCTCATATACAGTGCATAAAATATATTTATATATATACCCTTATACACCATTTAATGAAAAATATCACAAAATTCTTCTAAGTCCCTCGGGAAGAGTGAAAGACGCGCACGTTCATTTTCAGAGCTCCTAGACCTTCCTATAAGAAGTTAGCCAAAAAGTAGCTTCGAAAAACGCTTAGGTTAAGTTTCAGAGTTGCTTCTAATGTACCAAAGCTGGACTTAGACATAATTTCACTCTCACAACATTATGGCTGGTTGGAGAGAGTCCGAACCACAAGTACCGGGTCCATGGTTCTGGCCGTATACTGGGGGGACGGGGACGACTCCCATTAACCCCTGACTATACCGGGGATACGCTTATCACAATGCCTTTCTGGTCTGTGCTGAAGCAGGGCATTCTGGCAGCCAAGTGGCTTGACCTTTATTAGTGAGCCTGGTTACACCCTCTCGGAACCACAGACTTAGAAATCGCCAGCTCATATACAGTGCATAAAATATATTTATATATATACCCTTATACACCATTTAATAAAAAATATCACAAAATTCTTCTAAGTCCCTCGGGAAGAGTGAAAGACGTGCACGTTCATTTTCAGAGCTCCTAGACCTTCCTATAAGAAGTTAGCCAAAAAGTAGCTTCGAAAAACGCTTAGGTTAAGTTTCAGAGTTGCTTCTAATGTACCAAAGCTGGACTTAGACATAATTTCACTCTCACAACATTATGGCTGGTTGGAGACAGTCCGAACCACAAGTACCGGGTCCATGGTTCTGGCCGTATACTGGGGGGACGGGGACGACTCCCATTAACCCCTGACTATACCGGGGATACGCTTATCACAATGCCTTTCTGGTCTGTGCTGAAGCAGGGCATTCTGGCAGCCAAGTGGCTTGACCTTTATTAGTGAGCCTGGTTACCCCCTCTCGGAACCACAGACTTAGAAATCGCCAGCTCATATACAGTGCATAAAATATATTTATATATATACCCTTATACACCATTTTAATAAAAAATATCACAAATTTCTTCTAAGTCCCTCGGGAAGAGTGAAAGACGCGCACGTTCATTTTCAGAGTTCCTAGAACTTCCTATAAGAAGTTAGCCAAAAAGTAGCTTCGAAAAACGCTTAGGTTAAGTTTCAGAGTTGCTTCTAATGTACCAAAGCTGGACTTAGACATAATTTCACTCTCACAACATTATGGCTGGTTGGAGAGAGTCCGAACCACAAGTACCGGGTCCATGGTTCTGGCCGTATACTGGGGGGACGGGGACGACTCCCATTAACCCCTGACTATACCGGGGATACGCATATCACAATGCCTTTCTGGTCTGTGCTGAAGCAGGGCATTCTGGCAGCCAAGTGGCTTGACCTTTATTAGTGAGCCTGGTTACCCCCTCTCGGAACCACAGACTTAGAAATCGCCAGCTCATATACAGTGCATAAAATATATTTATATATATACCCTTATACACCATTTAATGAAAAATATCACAAAATTCTTCTAAGTCCCTCGGGAAGAGTGAAAGACGCGCACGTTCATTTTCAGAGCTCCTAGACCTTCCTATAAGAAGTTAGCCAAAAAGTAGCTTCGAAAAACGCTTAGGTTAAGTTTCAGAGTTGCTTCTAATGTACCAAAGCTGGACTTAGACATAATTTCACTCTCACAACATTATGGCTGGTTGGAGAGAGTCCGAACCACAAGTACCGGGTCCATGGTTCTGGCCGTATACTGGGGGGACGGGGACGACTCCCATTAACCCCTGACTATACCGGGGATACGCTTATCACAATGCCTTTCTGGTCTGTGCTGAAGCAGGGCATTCTGGCAGCCAAGTGGCTTGACCTTTATTAGTGAGCCTGGTTACCCCCTCTCGGAACCACAGACTTAGAAATCGCCAGCTCATATACAGTGCATAAAATATATTTAAATATATACCCTTATACACCATTTAATAAAAAATATCACAAAATTCTTCTAAGTCCCTCGGGAAGAGTGAAAGACGCGCACGTTCATTTTCAGAGCTCCTAGACCTTCCTATAAGAAGTTAGCCAAAAAGTAGCTTCGAAAAACGCTTAGGTTAAGTTTCAGAGTTGCTTCTAATGTACCAAAGCTGGACTTAGACATAATTTCACTCTCACAACATTATGGCTGGTTGGAGACAGTCCGAACCACAAGTACCGGGTCCATGGTTCTGGCCGTATACTGGGGGGACGGGGACGACTCCCATTAACCCCTGACTATACCGGGGATACGCATATCACAATGCCTTTCTGGTCTGTGCTGAAGCAGGGCATTCTGGCAGCCAAGTGGCTTGACCTTTATTAGTGAGCCTGGTTACCCCCTCTCGGAACCACAGACTTAGAAATCGCCAGCTCATATACAGTGCATAAAATATATTTATATATATACCCTTATACACCATTTAATGAAAAATATCACAAAATTCTTCTAAGTCCCTCGGGAAGAGTGAAAGACGCGCACGTTCATTTTCAGAGCTCCTAGACCTTCCTATAAGAAGTTAGCCAAAAAGTAGCTTCGAAAAACGCTTAGGTTAAGTTTCAGAGTTGCTTCTAATGTACCAAAGCTGGACTTAGACATAATTTCACTCTCACAACATTATGGCTGGTTGGAGAGAGTCCGAACCACAAGTACCGGGTCCATGGTTCTGGCCGTATACTGGGGGGACGGGGACGACTCCCATTAACCCCTGACTATACCGGGGATACGCTTATCACAATGCCTTTCTGGTCTGTGCTGAAGCAGGGCATTCTGGCAGCCAAGTGGCTTGACCTTTATTAGTGAGCCTGGTTACCCCCTCTCGGAACCACAGACTTAGAAATCGCCAGCTCATATACAGTGCATAAAATATATTTATATATATACCCTTATACACCATTTAATAAAAAATATCACAAAATTCTTCTAAGTCCCTCGGGAAGAGTGAAAGACGTGCACGTTCATTTTCAGAGCTCCTAGACCTTCCTATAAGAAGTTAGCCAAAAAGTAGCTTCGAAAAACGCTTAGGTTAAGTTTCAGAGTTGCTTCTAATGTACCAAAGCTGGACTTAGACATAATTTCACTCTCACAACATTATGGCTGGTTGGAGACAGTCCGAACCACAAGTACCGGGTCCATGGTTCTGGCCGTATACTGGGGGGACGGGGACGACTCCCATTAACCCCTGACTATACCGGGGATACGCTTATCACAATGCCTTTCTGGTCTGTGCTGAAGCAGGGCATTCTGGCAGCCAAGTGGCTTGACCTTTATTAGTGAGCCTGGTTACCCCCTCTCGGAACCACAGACTTAGAAATCGCCAGCTCATATACAGTGCATAAAATATATTTATATATATACCCTTATACACCATTTTAATAAAAAATATCACAAATTTCTTCTAAGTCCCTCGGGAAGAGTGAAAGACGCGCACGTTCATTTTCAGAGTTCCTAGAACTTCCTATAAGAAGTTAGCCAAAAAGTAGCTTCGAAAAACGCTTAGGTTAAGTTTCAGAGTTGCTTCTAATGTACCAAAGCTGGACTTAGACATAATTTCACTCTCACAACATTATGGCTGGTTGGAGAGAGTCCGAACCACAAGTACCGGGTCCATGGTTCTGGCCGTATACTGGGGGGACGGGGACGACTCCCATTAACCCCTGACTATACCGGGGATACGCATATCACAATGCCTTTCTGGTCTGTGCTGAAGCAGGGCATTCTGGCAGCCAAGTGGCTTGACCTTTATTAGTGAGCCTGGTTACCCCCTCTCGGAACCACAGACTTAGAAATCGCCAGCTCATATACAGTGCATAAAATATATTTATATATATACCCTTATACACCATTTAATGAAAAATATCACAAAATTCTTCTAAGTCCCTCGGGAAGAGTGAAAGACGCGCACGTTCATTTTCAGAGCTCCTAGACCTTCCTATAAGAAGTTAGCCAAAAAGTAGCTTCGAAAAACGCTTAGGTTAAGTTTCAGAGTTGCTTCTAATGTACCAAAGCTGGACTTAGACATAATTTCACTCTCACAACATTATGGCTGGTTGGAGAGAGTCCGAACCACAAGTACCGGGTCCATGGTTCTGGCCGTATACTGGGGGGACGGGGACGACTCCCATTAACCCCTGACTATACCGGGGATACGCTTATCACAATGCCTTTCTGGTCTGTGCTGAAGCAGGGCATTCTGGCAGCCAAGTGGCTTGACCTTTATTAGTGAGCCTGGTTACCCCCTCTCGGAACCACAGACTTAGAAATCGCCAGCTCATATACAGTGCATAAAATATATTTATATATATACCCTTATACACCATTTAATAAAAAATATCACAAAATTCTTCTAAGTCCCTCGGGAAGAGTGAAAGACGTGCACGTTCATTTTCAGAGCTCCTAGACCTTCCTATAAGAAGTTAGCCAAAAAGTAGCTTCGAAAAACGCTTAGGTTAAGTTTCAGAGTTGCTTCTAATGTACCAAAGCTGGACTTAGACATAATTTCACTCTCACAACATTATGGCTGGTTGGAGACAGTCCGAACCACAAGTACCGGGTCCATGGTTCTGGCCGTATACT
The DNA here is from genome assembly GCF_040206685.1 of Ascaphus truei. Classification (NCBI taxonomy): domain Eukaryota; kingdom Metazoa; phylum Chordata; class Amphibia; order Anura; family Ascaphidae; genus Ascaphus; species Ascaphus truei. The sequence continues at coordinate 8,110 of NW_027455341.1, forward strand.
GGGGGGACGGGGACGACTCCCATTAACCCCTGACTATACCGGGGATACGCTTATCACAATGCCTTTCTGGTCTGTGCTGAAGCACGGCATTCTGGCAGCCAAGTGGCTTGAACTTTATTAGTGAGCCTGGTTACCCCCTCTCGGAACCACAGACTTAGAAATCGCCAGCTCATATACAGTGCATAAAATATATTTATATATATACCCTTATACACCATTTAATAAAAAATATCACAAAATTCTTCTAAGTCCCTCGGGAAGAGTGAAAGACGCGCACGTTCATTTTCAGAGCTCCTAGACCTTCCTATAAGAAGTTAGCCAAAAAGTAGCTTCGAAAAACGCTTAGGTTAAGTTTCAGAGTTGCTTCTAATGTACCAAAGCTGGACTTAGACATAATTTCACTCTCACAACATTATGGCTGGTTGGAGACAGTCCGAACCACAAGTACCGGGTCCATGGTTCTGGCCGTATACTGGGGGGACGGGGACGACTCCCATTAACCCCTGACTATACCGGGGATACGCTTATCACAATGCCTTTCTGGTCTGTGCTGAAGCAGGGCATTCTGGCAGCCAAGTGGCTTGACCTTTATTAGTGAGCCTGGTTACCCCCTCTCGGAACCACAGACTTAGAAATCGCCAGCTCATATACAGTGCATAAAATATATTTATATATATACCCTTATACACCATTTAATGAAAAATATCACAAAATTCTTCTAAGTCCCTCGGGAAGAGTGAAAGACGCGCACGTTCATTTTCAGAGCTCCTAGACCTTCCTATAAGAAGTTAGCCAAAAAGTAGCTTCGAAAAACGCTTAGGTTAAGTTTCAGAGTTGCTTCTAATGTACCAAAGCTGGACTTAGACATAATTTCACTCTCACAACATTATGGCTGGTTGGAGAGAGTCCGAACCACAAGTACCGGGTCCATTGTTCTGGCCGTATACTGGGGGGACGGGGACGACTCCCATTAACCCCTGACTATACCGGGGATACGCATATCACAATGCCTTTCTGGTCTGTGCTGAAGCAGGGCATTCTGGCAGCCAAGTGGCTTGACCTTTATTAGTGAGCCTGGTTACCCCCTCTCGGAACCACAGACTTAGAAATCGCCAGCTCATATACAGTGCATAAAATATATTTATATATATACCCTTATACACCATTTAATAAAAAATATCACAAAATTCTTCTAAGTCCCTCGGGAAGAGTGAAAGACGTGCACGTTCATTTTCAGAGCTCCTAGACCTTCCTATAAGAAGTTAGCCAAAAAGTAGCTTCGAAAAACGCTTAGGTTAAGTTTCAGAGTTGCTTCTAATGTACCAAAGCTGGACTTAGACATAATTTCACTCTCACAACATTATGGCTGGTTGGAGACAGTCCGAACCACAAGTACCGGGTCCATGGTTCTGGCCGTATACTGGGGGGACGGGGACGACTCCCATTAACCCCTGACTATACCGGGGATACGCTTATCACAATGCCTTTCTGGTCTGTGCTGAAGCACGGCATTCTGGCAGCCAAGTGGCTTGAACTTTATTAGTGAGCCTGGTTACCCCCTCTCGGAACCACAGACTTAGAAATCGCCAGCTCATATACAGTGCATAAAATATATTTATATATATACCCTTATACACCATTTAATAAAAAATATCACAAAATTCTTCTAAGTCCCTCGGGAAGAGTGAAAGACGCGCACGTTCATTTTCAGAGCTCCTAGACCTTCCTATAAGAAGTTAGCCAAAAAGTAGCTTCGAAAAACGCTTAGGTTAAGTTTCAGAGTTGCTTCTAATGTACCAAAGCTGGACTTAGACATAATTTCACTCTCACAACATTATGGCTGGTTGGAGACAGTCCGAACCACAAGTACCGGGTCCATGGTTCTGGCCGTATACTGGGGGGACGGGGACGACTCCCATTAACCCCTGACTATACCGGGGATACGCTTATCACAATGCCTTTCTGGTCTGTGCTGAAGCAGGGCATTCTGGCAGCCAAGTGGCTTGACCTTTATTAGTGAGCCTGGTTACCCCCTCTCGGAACCACAGACTTAGAAATCGCCAGCTCATATACAGTGCATAAAATATATTTATATATATACCCTTATACACCATTTAATGAAAAATATCACAAAATTCTTCTAAGTCCCTCGGGAAGAGTGAAAGACGCGCACGTTCATTTTCAGAGCTCCTAGACCTTCCTATAAGAAGTTAGCCAAAAAGTAGCTTCGAAAAACGCTTAGGTTAAGTTTCAGAGTTGCTTCTAATGTACCAAAGCTGGACTTAGACATAATTTCACTCTCACAACATTATGGCTGGTTGGAGAGAGTCCGAACCACAAGTACCGGGTCCATTGTTCTGGCCGTATACTGGGGGGACGGGGACGACTCCCATTAACCCCTGACTATACCGGGGATACGCATATCACAATGCCTTTCTGGTCTGTGCTGAAGCAGGGCATTCTGGCAGCCAAGTGGCTTGACCTTTATTAGTGAGCCTGGTTACCCCCTCTCGGAACCACAGACTTAGAAATCGCCAGCTCATATACAGTGCATAAAATATATTTATATATATACCCTTATACACCATTTAATAAAAAATATCACAAAATTCTTCTAAGTCCCTCGGGAAGAGTGAAAGACGCGCACGTTCATTTTCAGAGCTCCTAGACCTTCCTATAAGAAGTTAGCCAAAAAGTAGCTTCGAAAAACGCTTAGGTTAAGTTTCAGAGTTGCTTCTATACTGGGGGGACGGGGACGACTCCCATTAACCCCTGACTATACCGGGGATACGCTTATCACAATGCCTTTCTGGTCTGTGCTGAAGCACGGCATTCTGGCAGCCAAGTGGCTTGACCTTTATTAGTGAGCCTGGTTACCCCCTCTCGGAACCACAGACTTAGAAATCGCCAGCTCATATACAGTGCATAAAATATATTTATATATATATACCCTTATACACCATTTAATGAAAAATATCACAAAATTCTTCTAAGTCCCTCGGGAAGAGTGAAAGACGCGCACGTTCATTTTCAGAGCTCCTAGACCTTCCTATAAGAAGTTAGCCAAAAAGTAGCTTCGAAAAACGCTTAGGTTAAGTTTCAGAGTTGCTTCTAATGTACCAAAGCTGGACTTAGACATAATTTCACTCTCACAACATTATGGCTGGTTGGAGAGAGTCCGAACCACAAGTACCGGGTCCATGGTTCTGGCCGTATACTGGGGGGACGGGGACGACTCCCATTAACCCCTGACTATACCGGGGATACGCTTATCACAATGCCTTTCTGGTCTGTGCTGAAGCAGGGCATTCTGGCAGCCAAGTGGCTTGACCTTTATAAGTGAGCCTGGTTACCCCCTCTCGGAACCACAGACTTAGAAATCGCCAGCTCATATACAGTGCATAAAATATATTTATATATATACCCTTATACACCATTTAATGAAAAATATCACAAAATTCTTCTAAGTCCCTCGGGAAGAGTGAAAGACGCGCACGTTCATTTTCAGAGCTCCTAGACCTTCCTATAAGAAGTTAGCCAAAAAGTAGCTTCGAAAAACGCTTAGGTTAAGTTTCAGAGTTGCTTCTAATGTACCAAAGCTGGACTTAGACATAATTTCACTCTCACAACATTATGGCTGGTTGGAGAGAGTCCGAACCACAAGTACCGGGTCCATGGTTCTGGCCGTATACTGGGGGGACGGGGACGACTCCCATTAACCCCTGACTATACCGGGGATACGCTTATCACAATGCCTTTCTGGTCTGTGCTGAAGCAGGGCATTCTGGCAGCCAAGTGGCTTGACCTTTATTAGTGAGCCTGGTTACCCCCTCTCGGAACCACAGACTTAGAAATCGCCAGCTCATATACAGTGCATAAAATATATTTATATATATACCCTTATACACCATTTAATAAAAAATATCACAAAATTCTTCTAAGTCCCTCGGGAAGAGTGAAAGACGTGCACGTTCATTTTCAGAGCTCCTAGACCTTCCTATAAGAAGTTAGCCAAAAAGTAGCTTCGAAAAACGCTTAGGGGTTTCAGAGTTGCTTCTAATGTACCAAAGCTGGACTTAGACATAATTTCACTCTCACAACATTATGGCTGGTTGGAGAGAGTCCGAACCACAAGTACCGGGTCCATGGTTCTGGCCGTATACTGGGGGGACGGGGACGACTCCCATTAACCCCTGACTATACCGGGGATACGCTTATCACAATGCCTTTCTGGTCTGTGCTGAAGCACGGCATTCTGGCAGCCAAGTGGCTTGAACTTTATTAGTGAGCCTGGTTACCCCCTCTCGGAACCACAGACTTAGAAATCGCCAGCTCATATACAGTGCATAAAATATATTTATATATATACCCTTATACACCATTTAATAAAAAATATCACAAAATTCTTCTAAGTCCCTCGGGAAGAGTGAAAGACGCGCACGTTAATTTTCAGAGCTCCTAGACCTTCCTATAAGAAGTTAGCCAAAAAGTAGCTTCGAAAAACGCTTAGGTTAAGTTTCAGAGTTGCTTCTAATGTACCAAAGCTGGACTTAGACATAATTTCACTCTCACAACATTATGGCTGGTTGGAGACAGTCCGAACCACAAGTACCGGGTCCATGGTTCTGGCCGTATACTGGGGGGACGGGGACGACTCCCATTAACCCCTGACTATACCGGGGATACGCTTATCACAATGCCTTTCTGGTCTGTGCTGAAGCAGGGCATTCTGGCAGCCAAGTGGCTTGACCTTTATTAGTGAGCCTGGTTACCCCCTCTCGGAACCACAGACTTAGAAATCGCCAGCTCATATACAGTGCATAAAATATATTTATATATATACCCTTATACACCATTTAATGAAAAATATCACAAAATTCTTCTAAGTCCCTCGGGAAGAGTGAAAGACGCGCACGTTCATTTTCAGAGCTCCTAGACCTTCCTATAAGAAGTTAGCCAAAAAGTAGCTTCGAAAAACGCTTAGGTTAAGTTTCAGAGTTGCTTCTAATGTACCAAAGCTGGACTTAGACATAATTTCACTCTCACAACATTATGGCTGGTTGGAGAGAGTCCGAACCACAAGTACCGGGTCCATGGTTCTGGCCGTATACTGGGGGGACGGGGACGACTCCCATTAACCCCTGACTATACCGGGGATACGCTTATCACAATGCCTTTCTGGTCTGTGCTGAAGCAGGGCATTCTGGCAGCCAAGTGGCTTGACCTTTATTAGTGAGCCTGGTTACCCCCTCTCGGAACCACAGACTTAGAAATCGCCAGCTCATATACAGTGCATAAAATATATTTATATATATATACCCTTATACACCATTTAATAAAAAATATCACAAAATTCTTCTAAGTCCCTCGGGAAGAGTGAAAGACGCGCACGTTCATTTTCAGAGCTCCTAGACCTTCCTATAAGAAGTTAGCCAAAAAGTAGCTTCGAAAAACGCTTAGGTTAAGTTTCAGAGTTGCTTCTAATGTACCAAAGCTGGACTTAGACATAATTTCACTCTCACAACATTATGGCTGGTTGGAGAGAGTCCGAACCACAAGTATCGGGTCCATGGTTCTGGCCGTATACTGGGGGACGGGGACGACTCCCATTAACCCCTGACTATACCGGGGATACGCTTATCACAATGCCTTTCTGGTCTGTGCTGAAGCAGGGCATTCTGGCAGCCAAGTGGCTTGACCTTTATTAGTGAGCCTGGTTACCCCCTCTCGGAACCACAGACTTAGAAATCGCCAGCTCATATACAGTGCATAAAATATATTTATATATATACCCTTATACACCATTTAATAAAAAATATCACAAAATTCTTCTAAGTCCCTCGGGAAGAGTGAAAGACGCGCACGTTCATTTTCAGAGCTCCTAGACCTTCCTATAAGAAGTTAGCCAAAAAGTAGCTTCGAAAAACGCTTAGGTTAAGTTTCAGAGTTGCTTCTAATGTACCAAAGCTGGACTTAGACATAATTTCACTCTCACAACATTATGGCTGGTTGGAGAGAGTCCGAACCACAAGTACAGGGTCCATGGTTCTGGCCGTATACTGGGGGGACGGGGACGACTCCCATTAACCCCTGACTATACCGGGGATACGCTTATCACAATGCCTTTCTGGTCTGTGCTGAAGCACGGCATTCTGGCAGCCAAGTGGCTTGACCTTTATTAGTGAGCCTGGTTACCCCCTCTCGGAACCACAGACTTAGAAATCGCCAGCTCATATACAGTGCATAAAATATATTTATATATATACCCTTATACACCATTTAATAAAAAATATCACAAAATTCTTCTAAGTCCCTCGGGAAGAGTGAAAGACGCGCACGTTAATTTTCAGAGCTCCTAGACCTTCCTATAAGAAGTTAGCCAAAAAGTAGCTTCGAAAAACGCTTAGGTTAAGTTTCAGAGTTGCTTCTAATGTACCAAAGCTGGACTTAGACATAATTTCACTCTCACAACATTATGGCTGGTTGGAGACAGTCCGAACCACAAGTACCGGGTCCATGGTTCTGGCCGTATACTGGGGGGACGGGGACGACTCCCATTAACCCCTGACTATACCGGGGATACGCTTATCACAATGCCTTTCTGGTCTGTGCTGAAGCAGGGCATTCTGGCAGCCAAGTGGCTTGACCTTTATTAGTGAGCCTGGTTACCCCCTCTCGGAACCACAGACTTAGAAATCGCCAGCTCATATACAGTGCATAAAATATATTTATATATATACCCTTATACACCATTTAATGAAAAATATCACAAAATTCTTCTAAGTCCCTCGGGAAGAGTGAAAGACGCGCACGTTCATTTTCAGAGCTCCTAGACCTTCCTATAAGAAGTTAGCCAAAAAGTAGCTTCGAAAAACGCTTAGGTTAAGTTTCAGAGTTGCTTCTAATGTACCAAAGCTGGACTTAGACATAATTTCACTCTCACAACATTATGGCTGGTTGGAGAGAGTCCGAACCACAAGTACCGGGTCCATGGTTCTGGCCGTATACTGGGGGGACGGGGACGACTCCCATTAACCCCTGACTATACCGGGGATACGCTTATCACAATGCCTTTCTGGTCTGTGCTGAAGCAGGGCATTCTGGCAGCCAAGTGGCTTGACCTTTATTAGTGAGCCTGGTTACCCCCTCTCGGAACCACAGACTTAGAAATCGCCAGCTCATATACAGTGCATAAAATATATTTATATATATACCCTTATACACCATTTAATAAAAAATATCACAAAATTCTTCTAAGTCCCTCGGGAAGAGTGAAAGACGTGCACGTTCATTTTCAGAGCTCCTAGACCTTCCTATAAGAAGTTAGCCAAAAAGTAGCTTCGAAAAACGCTTAGGGGTTTCAGAGTTGCTTCTAATGTACCAAAGCTGGACTTAGACATAATTTCACTCTCACAACATTATGGCTGGTTGGAGAGAGTCCGAACCACAAGTACCGGGTCCATGGTTCTGGCCGTATACTGGGGGGACGGGGACGACTCCCATTAACCCCTGACTATACCGGGGATACGCTTATCACAATGCCTTTCTGGTCTGTGCTGAAGCACGGCATTCTGGCAGCCAAGTGGCTTGAACTTTATTAGTGAGCCTGGTTACCCCCTCTCGGAACCACAGACTTAGAAATCGCCAGCTCATATACAGTGCATAAAATATATTTATATATATACCCTTATACACCATTTAATAAAAAATATCACAAAATTCTTCTAAGTCCCTCGGGAAGAGTGAAAGACGCGCACGTTAATTTTCAGAGCTCCTAGACCTTCCTATAAGAAGTTAGCCAAAAAGTAGCTTCGAAAAACGCTTAGGTTAAGTTTCAGAGTTGCTTCTAATGTACCAAAGCTGGACTTAGACATAATTTCACTCTCACAACATTATGGCTGGTTGGAGACAGTCCGAACCACAAGTACCGGGTCCATGGTTCTGGCCGTATACTGGGGGGACGGGGACGACTCCCATTAACCCCTGACTATACCGGGGATACGCTTATCACAATGCCTTTCTGGTCTGTGCTGAAGCAGGGCATTCTGGCAGCCAAGTGGCTTGACCTTTATTAGTGAGCCTGGTTACCCCCTCTCGGAACCACAGACTTAGAAATCGCCAGCTCATATACAGTGCATAAAATATATTTATATATATACCCTTATACACCATTTAATGAAAAATATCACAAAATTCTTCTAAGTCCCTCGGGAAGAGTGAAAGACGCGCACGTTCATTTTCAGAGCTCCTAGACCTTCCTATAAGAAGTTAGCCAAAAAGTAGCTTCGAAAAACGCTTAGGTTAAGTTTCAGAGTTGCTTCTAATGTACCAAAGCTGGACTTAGACATAATTTCACTCTCACAACATTATGGCTGGTTGGAGAGAGTCCGAACCACAAGTACCGGGTCCATGGTTCTGGCCGTATACTGGGGGGACGGGGACGACTCCCATTAACCCCTGACTATACCGGGGATACGCTTATCACAATGCCTTTCTGGTCTGTGCTGAAGCAGGGCATTCTGGCAGCCAAGTGGCTTGACCTTTATTAGTGAGCCTGGTTACCCCCTCTCGGAACCACAGACTTAGAAATCGCCAGCTCATATACAGTGCATAAAATATATTTATATATATATACCCTTATACACCATTTAATAAAAAATATCACAAAATTCTTCTAAGTCCCTCGGGAAGAGTGAAAGACGCGCACGTTCATTTTCAGAGCTCCTAGACCTTCCTATAAGAAGTTAGCCAAAAAGTAGCTTCGAAAAACGCTTAGGTTAAGTTTCAGAGTTGCTTCTAATGTACCAAAGCTGGACTTAGACATAATTTCACTCTCACAACATTATGGCTGGTTGGAGAGAGTCCGAACCACAAGTATCGGGTCCATGGTTCTGGCCGTATACTGGGGGACGGGGACGACTCCCATTAACCCCTGACTATACCGGGGATACGCTTATCACAATGCCTTTCTGGTCTGTGCTGAAGCAGGGCATTCTGGCAGCCAAGTGGCTTGACCTTTATTAGTGAGCCTGGTTACCCCCTCTCGGAACCACAGACTTAGAAATCGCCAGCTCATATACAGTGCATAAAATATATTTATATATATACCCTTATACACCATTTAATAAAAAATATCACAAAATTCTTCTAAGTCCCTCGGGAAGAGTGAAAGACGTGCACGTTCATTTTCAGAGCTCCTAGACCTTCCTATAAGAAGTTAGCCAAAAAGTAGCTTCGAAAAACGCTTAGGTTAAGTTTCAGAGTTGCTTCTAATGTACCAAAGCTGGACTTAGACATAATTTCACTCTCACAACATTATGGCTGGTTGGAGACAGTCCGAACCACAAGTACCGGGTCCATGGTTCTGGCCGTATACTGGGGGGACGGGGACGACTCCCATTAACCCCTGACTATACCGGGGATACGCTTATCACAATGCCTTTCTGGTCTGTGCTGAAGCACGGCATTCTGGCAGCCAAGTGGCTTGACCTTTATTAGTGAGCCTGGTTACCCCCTCTCGGAACCACAGACTTAGAAATCGCCAGCTCATATACAGTGCATAAAATATATTTATATATATACCCTTATACACCATTTAATAAAAAATATCACAAAATTCTTCTAAGTCCCTCGGGAAGAGTGAAAGACGCGCACGTTCATTTTCAGAGCTCCTAGACCTTCCTATAAGAAGTTAGCCAAAAAGTAGCTTCGAAAAACGCTTAGGTTAAGTTTCAGAGTTGCTTCTAATGTACCAAAGCTGGACTTAGACATAATTTCACTCTCACAACATTATGGCTGGTTGGAGACAGTCCGAACCACAAGTACCGGGTCCATGGTTCTGGCCGTATACTGGGGGGGCGGGGACGACTCCCATTAACCCCTGACTATACCGGGGATACGCTTATCACAATGCCTTTCTGGTCTGTGCTGAAGCACGGCATTCTGGCAGCCAAGTGGCTTGACCTTTATTAGTGAGCCTGGTTACCCCCTCTCGGAACCACAGACTTAGAAATCGCCAGCTCATATACAGTGCATAAAATATATTTATATATATACCCTTATACACCATTTAATGAAAAATATCACAAAATTCTTCTAAGTCCCTCGGGAAGAGTGAAAGACGCGCACGTTCATTTTCAGAGCTCCTAGACCTTCCTATAAGAAGTTAGCCAAAAAGTAGCTTCGAAAAACGCTTAGGTTAAGTTTCAGAGTTGCTTCTAATGTACCAAAGCTGGACTTAGACATAATTTCACTCTCACAACATTATGGCTGGTTGGAGAGAGTCCGAACCACAAGTACCGGGTCCATGGTTCTGGCCGTATACTGGGGGGACGGGGACGACTCCCATTAACCCCTGACTATACCGGGGATACGCTTATCACAATGCCTTTCTGGTCTGTGCTGAAGCACGGCATTCTGGCAGCCAAGTGGCTTGACCTTTATTAGTGAGCCTGGTTACCCCCTCTCGGAACCACAGACTTAGAAATCGCCAGCTCATATACAGTGCATAAAATATATTTATATATATACCCTTATACACCATTTAATAAAAAATATCACAAAATTCTTCTAAGTCCCTCGGGAAGAGTGAAAGACGCGCACGTTAATTTTCAGAGCTCCTAGACCTTCCTATAAGAAGTTAGCCAAAAAGTAGCTTCGAAAAACGCTTAGGTTAAGTTTCAGAGTTGCTTCTAATGTACCAAAGCTGGACTTAGACATAATTTCACTCTCACAACATTATGGCTGGTTGGAGAGAGTCCGAACCACAAGTACCGGGTCCATGGTTCTGGCCGTATACTGGGGGGACGGGGACGACTCCCATTAACCCCTGACTATACCGGGGATACGCTTATCACAATGCCTTTCTGGTCTGTGCTGAAGCAGGGCATTCTGGCAGCCAAGTGGCTTGACCTTTATTAGTGAGCCTGGTTACCCCCTCTCGGAACCACAGACTTAGAAATCGCCAGCTCATATACAGTGCATAAAATATATTTATATATATACCCTTATACACCATTTAATGAAAAATATCACAAAATTCTTCTAAGTCCCTCGGGAAGAGTGAAAGACGCGCACGTTCATTTTCAGAGCTCCTAGACCTTCCTATAAGAAGTTAGCCAAAAAGTAGCTTCGAAAAACGCTTAGGTTAAGTTTCAGAGTTGCTTCTAATGTACCAAAGCTGGACTTAGACATAATTTCACTCTCACAACATTATGGCTGGTTGGAGAGAGTCCGAACCACAAGTACCGGGTCCATGGTTCTGGCCGTATACTGGGGGGACGGGGACGACTCCCATTAACCCCTGACTATACCGGGGATACGCTTATCACAATGCCTTTCTGGTCTGTGCTGAAGCACGGCATTCTGGCAGCCAAGTGGCTTGACCTTTATTAGTGAGCCTGGTTACCCCCTCTCGGAACCACAGACTTAGAAATCGCCAGCTCATATACAGTGCATAAAATATATTTATATATATACCCTTATACACCATTTAATGAAAAATATCACAAAATTCTTCTAAGTCCCTCGGGAAGAGTGAAAGACGCGCACGTTCATTTTCAGAGCTCCTAGACCTTCCTATAAGAAGTTAGCCAAAAAGTAGCTTCGAAAAACGCTTAGGTTAAGTTTCAGAGTTGCTTCTAATGTACAAAAGCTGGACTTAGACATAATTTCACTCTCACAACATTATGGCTGGTTGGAGAGAGTCCGAACCACAAGTACCGGGTCCATGGTTCTGGCCGTATACTGGGGGGACGGGGACGACTCCCATTAACCCCTGACTATACCGGGGATACGCTTATCACAATGCCTTTCTGGTCTGTGCTGAAGCAGGGCATTCTGGCAGCCAAGTGGCTTGACCTTTATTAGTGAGCCTGGTTACCCCCTCTCGGAACCACAGACTTAGAAATCGCCAGCTCATATACAGTGCATAAAATATATTTATATATATACCCTTATACACCATTTAATAAAAAATATCACAAAATTCTTCTAAGTCCCTCGGGAAGAGTGAAAGACGTGCACGTTCAATTTTAGAGCTCCTAGACCTTCCTATAAGAAGTTAGCCAAAAAGTAGCTTCGAAAAACGCTTAGGTTAAGTTTCAGAGTTGCTTCTAATGTACCAAAGCTGGACTTAGACATAATTTCACTCTCACAACATTATGGCTGGTTGGAGAGAGTCCGAACCACAAGTACCGGGTCCATGGTTCTGGCCGTATACTGGGGGGACGGGGACGACTCCCATTAACCCCTGACTATACCGGGGATACGCTTATCACAATGCCTTTCTGGTCTGTGCTGAAGCACGGCATTCTGGCAGCCAAGTGGCTTGACCTTTATTAGTGAGCCTGGTTACCCCCTCTCGGAACCACAGACTTAGAAATCGCCAGCTCATATACAGTGCATAAAATATATTTATATATATACCCTTATACACCATTTAATAAAAAATATCACAAAATTCTTCTAAGTCCCTCGGGAAGAGTGAAAGACGCGCACGTTCATTTTCAGAGCTCCTAGACCTTCCTATAAGAAGTTAGCCAAAAAGTAGCTTCGAAAAACGCTTAGGTTAAGTTTCAGAGTTGCTTCTATACTGGGGGGACGGGGACGACTCCCATTAACCCCTGACTATACCGGGGATACGCTTATCACAATGCCTTTCTGGTCTGTGCTGAAGCAGGGCATTCTGGCAGCCAAGTGGCTTGACCTTTATTAGTGAGCCTGGTTACCCCCTCTCGGAACCACAGACTTAGAAATCGCCAGCTCATATACAGTGCATAAAATATATTTATATATATACCCTTATACACCATTTTAATAAAAAATATCACAAATTTCTTCTAAGTCCCTCGGGAAGAGTGAAAGACGCGCACGTTCATTTTCAGAGTTCCTAGAACTTCCTATAAGAAGTTAGCCAAAAAGTAGCTTCGAAAAACGCTTAGGTTAAGTTTCAGAGTTGCTTCTAATGTACCAAAGCTGGACTTAGACATAATTTCACTCTCACAACATTATGGCTGGTTGGAGAGAGTCCGAACCACAAGTACCGGGTCCATGGTTCTGGCCGTATACTGGGGGGACGGGGACGACTCCCATTAACCCCTGACTATACCGGGGATACGCATATCACAATGCCTTTCTGGTCTGTGCTGAAGCAGGGCATTCTGGCAGCCAAGTGGCTTGACCTTTATTAGTGAGCCTGGTTACCCCCTCTCGGAACCACAGACTTAGAAATCGCCAGCTCATATACAGTGCATAAAATATATTTATATATATACCCTTATACACCATTTAATGAAAAATATCACAAAATTCTTCTAAGTCCCTCGGGAAGAGTGAAAGACGCGCACGTTCATTTTCAGAGCTCCTAGACCTTCCTATAAGAAGTTAGCCAAAAAGTAGCTTCGAAAAACGCTTAGGTTAAGTTTCAGAGTTGCTTCTAATGTACCAAAGCTGGACTTAGACATAATTTCACTCTCACAACATTATGGCTGGTTGGAGAGAGTCCGAACCACAAGTACCGGGTCCATGGTTCTGGCCGTATACTGGGGGGACGGGGACGACTCCCATTAACCCCTGACTATACCGGGGATACGCTTATCACAATGCCTTTCTGGTCTGTGCTGAAGCACGGCATTCTGGCAGCCAAGTGGCTTGACCTTTATTAGTGAGCCTGGTTACCCCCTCTCGGAACCACAGACTTAGAAATCGCCAGCTCATATACAGTGCATAAAATATATTTATATATATACCCTTATACACCATTTAATAAAAAATATCACAAAATTCTTCTAAGTCCCTCGGGAAGAGTGAAAGACGCGCACGTTCATTTTCAGAGCTCCTAGACCTTCCTATAAGAAGTTAGCCAAAAAGTAGCTTCGAAAAACGCTTAGGTTAAGTTTCAGAGTTGCTTCTATACTGGGGGGACGGGGACGACTCCCATTAACCCCTGACTATACCGGGGATACGCTTATCACAATGCCTTTCTGGTCTGTGCTGAAGCAGGGCATTCTGGCAGCCAAGTGGCTTGACCTTTATTAGTGAGCCTGGTTACCCCCTCTCGGAACCACAGACTTAGAAATCGCCAGCTCATATACAGTGCATAAAATATATTTATATATATACCCTTATACACCATTTTAATAAAAAATATCACAAATTTCTTCTAAGTCCCTCGGGAAGAGTGAAAGACGCGCACGTTCATTTTCAGAGTTCCTAGAACTTCCTATAAGAAGTTAGCCAAAAAGTAGCTTCGAAAAACGCTTAGGTTAAGTTTCAGAGTTGCTTCTAATGTACCAAAGCTGGACTTAGACATAATTTCACTCTCACAACATTATGGCTGGTTGGAGAGAGTCCGAACCACAAGTACCGGGTCCATGGTTCTGGCCGTATACTGGGGGGACGGGGACGACTCCCATTAACCCCTGACTATACCGGGGATACGCATATCACAATGCCTTTCTGGCCTGTGCTGAAGCAGGGCATTCTGGCAGCCAAGTGGCTTGACCTTTATTAGTGAGCCTGGTTACCCCCTCTCGGAACCACAGACTTAGAAATCGCCAGCTCATATACAGTGCATAAAATATATTTATATATATACCCTTATACACCATTTAATGAAAAATATCACAAAATTCTTCTAAGTCCCTCGGGAAGAGTGAAAGACGCGCACGTTCATTTTCAGAGCTCCTAGACCTTCCTATAAGAAGTTAGCCAAAAAGTAGCTTCGAAAAACGCTTAGGTTAAGTTTCAGAGTTGCTTCTAATGTACCAAAGCTGGACTTAGACATAATTTCACTCTCACAACATTATGGCTGGTTGGAGAGAGTCCGAACCACAAGTACCGGGTCCATGGTTCTGGCCGTATACTGGGGGGACGGGGACGACTCCCATTAACCCCTGACTATACCGGGGATACGCTTATCACAATGCCTTTCTGGTCTGTGCTGAAGCAGGGCATTCTGGCAGCCAAGTGGCTTGACCTTTATTAGTGAGCCTGGTTACCCCCTCTCGGAACCACAGACTTAGAAATCGCCAGCTCATATACAGTGCATAAAATATATTTATATATATACCCTTATACACCATTTAATAAAAAATATCACAAAATTCTTCTAAGTCCCTCGGGAAGAGTGAAATACGCGCACGTTCATTTTCAGAGCTCCTAGACCTTCCTATAAGAAGTTAGCCAAAAAGTAGCTTCGAAAAACGCTTAGGTTAAGTTTCAGAGTTGCTTCTAATGTACCAAAGCTGGATTTAGACATAATTTCACTCTCACAACATTATGGCTGGTTGGAGACAGTCCGAACCACAAGTACCGGGTCCATGGTTCTGGCCGTATACTGGGGGGACGGGGACGACACCCATTAACCCCTGACTATACCGGGGATACGCTTATCACAATGCCTTTCTGGTCTGTGCTGAAGCAGGGCATTCTGGCAGCCAAGTGGCTTGACCTTTATTAGTGAGCCTGGTTACCCCCTCTCGGAACCACAGACTTAGAAATCGCCAGCTCATATACAGTGCATAAAATATATTTATATATATACCCTTATACACCATTTTAATAAAAAATATCACAAATTTCTTCTAAGTCCCTAGGGAAGAGTGAAAGACGCGCACGTTCATTTTCAGAGCTCCTAGACCTTCCTATAAGAAGTTAGCCAAAAAGTAGCTTCGAAAAACGCTTAGGTTAAGTTTCAGAGTTGCTTCTAATGTACCAAAGCTGGACTTACTGTAGACATAATTTCACTCTCACAACATTATGGCTGGTTGGAGACAGTCCGAACCACAAGTACCGGGTCCATGGTTCTGGCCGTATACTGGGGGGACGGGGACGACTCCCATTAACCCCTGACTATACCGGGGATACGCTTATCACAATGCCTTTCTGGTCTGTGCTGAAGCAGGGCATTCTGGCAGCCAAGTGGCTTGACCTTTATTAGTGAGCCTGGTTACCCCCTCTCGGAACCACAGACTTAGAAATCGCCAGCTCATATACAGTGCATAAAATATATTTATATATATACCCTTATACACCATTTAATAAAAAATATCACAAAATTCTTCTAAGTCCCTCGGGAAGAGTGAAAGACGCGCACGTTCATTTTCAGAGCTCCTAGACCTTCCTATAAGAAGTTAGCCAAAAAGTAGCTTCGAAAAACGCTTAGGTTAAGTTTCAGAGTTGCTTCTAATGTACCAAAGCTGGACTTAGACATAATTTCACTCTCACAACATTATGGCTGGTTGGAGAGAGTCCGAACCACAAGTACCGGGTCCATGGTTCTGGCCGTATACTGGGGGGACGGGGACGACTCCCATTAACCCCTGACTATACCGGGGATACGCTTATCACAATGCCTTTCTGGTCTGTGCTGAAGCACGGCATTCTGGCAGCCAAGTGGCTTGACCTTTATTAGTGAGCCTGGTTACCCCCTCTCGGAACCACAGACTTAGAAATCGCCAGCTCATATACAGTGCATAAAATATATTTATATATATACCCTTATACACCATTTAATAAAAAATATCACAAAATTCTTCTAAGTCCCTCGGGAAGAGTGAAAGACGCGCACGTTCATTTTCAGAGCTCCTAGACCTTCCTATAAGAAGTTAGCCAAAAAGTAGCTTCGAAAAACGCTTAGGTTAAGTTTCAGAGTTGCTTCTATACTGGGGGGACGGGGACGACTCCCATTAACCCCTGACTATACCGGGGATACGCTTATCACAATGCCTTTCTGGTCTGTGCTGAAGCACGGCATTCTGGCAGCCAAGTGGCTTGACCTTTATTAGTGAGCCTGGTTACCCCCTCTCGGAACCACAGACTTAGAAATCGCCAGCTCATATACAGTGCATAAAATATATTTATATATATATACCCTTATACACCATTTAATGAAAAATATCACAAAATTCTTCTAAGTCCCTCGGGAAGAGTGAAAGACGCGCACGTTCATTTTCAGAGCTCCTAGACCTTCCTATAAGAAGTTAGCCAAAAAGTAGCTTCGAAAAACGCTTAGGTTAAGTTTCAGAGTTGCTTCTAATGTACCAAAGCTGGACTTAGACATAATTTCACTCTCACAACATTATGGCTGGTTGGAGAGAGTCCGAACCACAAGTACCGGGTCCATGGTTCTGGCCGTATACTGGGGGGACGGGGACGACTCCCATTAACCCCTGACTATACCGGGGATACGCTTATCACAATGCCTTTCTGGTCTGTGCTGAAGCAGGGCATTCTGGCAGCCAAGTGGCTTGACCTTTATAAGTGAGCCTGGTTACCCCCTCTCGGAACCACAGACTTAGAAATCGCCAGCTCATATACAGTGCATAAAATATATTTATATATATACCCTTATACACCATTTAATAAAAAATATCACAAAATTCTTCTAAGTCCCTCGGGAAGAGTGAAAGACGCGCACGTTCATTTTCAGAGCTCCTAGACCTTCCTATAAGAAGTTAGCCAAAAAGTAGCTTCGAAAAACGCTTAGGTTAAGTTTCAGAGTTGCTTCTAATGTACCAAAGCTGGACTTAGACATAATTTCACTCTCACAACATTATGGCTGGTTGGAGAGAGTCCGAACCACAAGTACAGGGTCCATGGTTCTGGCCGTATACTGGGGGGACGGGGACGACTCCCATTAACCCCTGACTATACCGGGGATACGCTTATCACAATGCCTTTCTGGTCTGTGCTGAAGCACGGCATTCTGGCAGCCAAGTGGCTTGACCTTTATTAGTGAGCCTGGTTACCCCCTCTCGGAACCACAGACTTAGAAATCGCCAGCTCATATACAGTGCATAAAATATATTTATATATATACCCTTATACACCATTTAATAAAAAATATCACAAAATTCTTCTAAGTCCCTCGGGAAGAGTGAAAGACGCGCACGTTAATTTTCAGAGCTCCTAGACCTTCCTATAAGAAGTTAGCCAAAAAGTAGCTTCGAAAAACGCTTAGGTTAAGTTTTAGAGTTGCTTCTAATGTACCAAAGCTGGACTTAGACATAATTTCACTCTCACAACATTATGGCTGGTTGGAGACAGTCCGAACCACAAGTACCGGGTCCATGGTTCTGGCCGTATACTGGGGGGACGGGGACGACTCCCATTAACCCCTGACTATACCGGGGATACGCTTATCACAATGCCTTTCTGGTCTGTGCTGAAGCAGGGCATTCTGGCAGCCAAGTGGCTTGACCTTTATTAGTGAGCCTGGTTACCCCCTCTCGGAACCACAGACTTAGAAATCGCCAGCTCATATACAGTGCATAAAATATATTTATATATATACCCTTATACACCATTTAATGAAAAATATCACAAAATTCTTCTAAGTCCCTCGGGAAGAGTGAAAGACGCGCACGTTCATTTTCAGAGCTCCTAGACCTTCCTATAAGAAGTTAGCCAAAAAGTAGCTTCGAAAAACGCTTAGGTTAAGTTTCAGAGTTGCTTCTAATGTACCAAAGCTGGACTTAGACATAATTTCACTCTCACAACATTATGGCTGGTTGGAGAGAGTCCGAACCACAAGTACCGGGTCCATGGTTCTGGCCGTATACTGGGGGGACGGGGACGACTCCCATTAACCCCTGACTATACCGGGGATACGCTTATCACAATGCCTTTCTGGTCTGTGCTGAAGCAGGGCATTCTGGCAGCCAAGTGGCTTGACCTTTATTAGTGAGCCTGGTTACCCCCTCTCGGAACCACAGACTTAGAAATCGCCAGCTCATATACAGTGCATAAAATATATTTATATATATACCCTTATACACCATTTAATAAAAAATATCACAAAATTCTTCTAAGTCCCTCGGGAAGAGTGAAAGACGTGCACGTTCATTTTCAGAGCTCCTAGACCTTCCTATAAGAAGTTAGCCAAAAAGTAGCTTCGAAAAACGCTTAGGTTAAGTTTCAGAGTTGCTTCTAATGTACCAAAGCTGGACTTAGACATAATTTCACTCTCACAACATTATGGCTGGTTGGAGACAGTCCGAACCACAAGTACCGGGTCCATGGTTCTGGCCGTATACTGGGGGGACGGGGACGACTCCCATTAACCCCTGACTATACCGGGGATACGCTTATCACAATGCCTTTCTGGTCTGTGCTGAAGCAGGGCATTCTGGCAGCCAAGTGGCTTGACCTTTATTAGTGAGCCTGGTTACCCCCTCTCGGAACCACAGACTTAGAAATCGCCAGCTCATATACAGTGCATAAAATATATTTATATATATACCCTTATACACCATTTAATGAAAAATATCACAAAATTCTTCTAAGTCCCTCGGGAAGAGTGAAAGACGCGCACGTTCATTTTCAGAGCTCCTAGACCTTCCTATAAGAAGTTAGCCAAAAAGTAGCTTCGAAAAACGCTTAGGTTAAGTTTCAGAGTTGCTTCTAATGTACCAAAGCTGGACTTAGACATAATTTCACTCTCACAACATTATGGCTGGTTGGAGAGAGTCCGAACCACAAGTACCGGGTCCATGGTTCTGGCCGTATACTGGGGGGACGGGGACGACTCCCATTAACCCCTGACTATACCGGGGATACGCTTATCACAATGCCTTTCTGGTCTGTGCTGAAGCAGGGCATTCTGGCAGCCAAGTGGCTTGACCTTTATTAGTGAGCCTGGTTACCCCCTCTCGGAACCACAGACTTAGAAATCGCCAGCTCATATACAGTGCATAAAATATATTTATATATATATACCCTTATACACCATTTAATAAAAAATATCACAAAATTCTTCAAAGTCCCTCGGGAAGAGTGAAAGACGCGCACGTTCATTTTCAGAGCTCCTAGACCTTCCTATAAGAAGTTAGCCAAAAAGTAGCTTAGAAAAACGCTTAGGTTAAGTTTCAGAGTTGCTTCTAATGTACCAAAGCTGGACTTAGACATAATTTCACTCTCACAACATTATGGCTGGTTGGAGAGAGTCCGAACCACAAGTACCGGGTCCATGGTTCTGGCCGTATACTGGGGGACGGGGACGACTCCCATTAACCCCTGACTATACCGGGGATACGCTTATCACAATGCCTTTCTGGTCTGTGCTGAAGCAGGGCATTCTGGCAGCCAAGTGGCTTGACCTTTATTAGTGAGCCTGGTTACCCCCTCTCGGAACCACAGACTTAGAAATCGCCAGCTCATATACAGTGCATAAAATATATTTATATATATACCCTTATACACCATTTAATAAAAAATATCACAAAATTCTTCTAAGTCCCTCGGGAAGAGTGAAAGACGTGCACGTTCATTTTCAGAGCTCCTAGACCTTCCTATAAGAAGTTAGCCAAAAAGTAGCTTCGAAAAACGCTTAGGTTAAGTTTCAGAGTTGCTTCTAATGTACCAAAGCTGGACTTAGACATAATTTCACTCTCACAACATTATGGCTGGTTGGAGACAGTCCGAACCACAAGTACCGGGTCCATGGTTCTGGCCGTATACTGGGGGGACGGGGACGACTCCCATTAACCCCTGACTATACCGGGGATACGCTTATCACAATGCCTTTCTGGTCTGTGCTGAAGCACGGCATTCTGGCAGCCAAGTGGCTTGACCTTTATTAGTGAGCCTGGTTACCCCCTCTCGGAACCACAGACTTAGAAATCGCCAGCTCATATACAGTGCATAAAATATATTTATATATATACCCTTATACACCATTTAATAAAAAATATCACAAAATTCTTCTAAGTCCCTCGGGAAGAGTGAAAGACGCGCACGTTCATTTTCAGAGCTCCTAGACCTTCCTATAAGAAGTTAGCTAAAAAGTAGCTTCGAAAAACGCTTAGGTTAAGTTTCAGAGTTGCTTCTAATGTACCAAAGCTGGACTTAGACATAATTTCACTCTCACAACATTATGGCTGGTTGGAGACAGTCCGAACCACAAGTACCGGGTCCATGGTTCTGGCCGTATACTGGGGGGACGGGGACGACTCCCATTAACCCCTGACTATACCGGGGATACGCTTATCACAATGCCTTTCTGGTCTGTGCTGAAGCAGGGCATTCTGGCAGCCAAGTGGCTTGACCTTTATTAGTGAGCCTGGTTACCCCCTCTCGGAACCACAGACTTAGAAATCGCCAGCTCATATACAGTGCATAAAATATATTTATATATATACCCTTATACACCATTTAATAAAAAATATCACAAAATTCTTCTAAGTCCCTCGGGAAGAGTGAAAGACGCGCACGTTCATTTTCAGAGCTCCTAGACCTTCCTATAAGAAGTTAGCCAAAAAGTAGCTTCGAAAAACGCTTAGGTTAAGTTTCAGAGTTGCTTCTATACTGGGGGGACGGGGACGACTCCCATTAACCCCTGACTATACCGGGGATACGCTTATCACAATGCCTTTCTGGTCTGTGCTGAAGCAGGGCATTCTGGCAGCCAAGTGGCTTGACCTTTATTAGTGAGCCTGGTTACCCCCTCTCGGAACCACAGACTTAGAAATCGCCAGCTCATATACAGTGCATAAAATATATTTATATATATACCCTTATACACCATTTTAATAAAAAATATCACAAATTTCTTCTAAGTCCCTCGGGAAGAGTGAAAGACGCGCACGTTCATTTTCAGAGTTCCTAGAACTTCCTATAAGAAGTTAGCCAAAAAGTAGCTTCGAAAAACGCTTAGGTTAAGTTTCAGAGTTGCTTCTAATGTACCAAAGCTGGACTTAGACATAATTTCACTCTCACAACATTATGGCTGGTTGGAGAGAGTCCGAACCACAAGTACCGGGTCCATGGTTCTGGCCGTATACTGGGGGGACGGGGACGACTCCCATTAACCCCTGACTATACCGGGGATACGCATATCACAATGCCTTTCTGGTCTGTGCTGAAGCAGGGCATTCTGGCAGCCAAGTGGCTTGACCTTTATTAGTGAGCCTGGTTACCCCCTCTCGGAACCACAGACTTAGAAATCGCCAGCTCATATACAGTGCATAAAATATATTTATATATATACCCTTATACACCATTTAATAAAAAATATCACAAAATTCTTCTAAGTCCCTCGGGAAGAGTGAAAGACGCGCACGTTCATTTTCAGAGCTCCTAGACCTTCCTATAAGAAGTTAGCCAAAAAGTAGCTTCGAAAAACGCTTAGGTTAAGTTTCAGAGTTGCTTCTATACTGGGGGGACGGGGACGACTCCCATTAACCCCTGACTATACCGGGGATACGCTTATCACAATGCCTTTCTGGTCTGTGCTGAAGCACGGCATTCTGGCAGCCAAGTGGCTTGACCTTTATTAGTGAGCCTGGTTACCCCCTCTCGGAACCACAGACTTAGAAATCGCCAGCTCATATACAGTGCATAAAATATATTTATATATATATACCCTTATACACCATTTAATGAAAAATATCACAAAATTCTTCTAAGTCCCTCGGGAAGAGTGAAAGACGCGCACGTTCATTTTCAGAGCTCCTAGACCTTCCTATAAGAAGTTAGCCAAAAAGTAGCTTCGAAAAACGCTTAGGTTAAGTTTCAGAGTTGCTTCTAATGTACCAAAGCTGGACTTAGACATAATTTCACTCTCACAACATTATGGCTGGTTGGAGAGAGTCCGAACCACAAGTACCGGGTCCATGGTTCTGGCCGTATACTGGGGGGACGGGGACGACTCCCATTAACCCCTGACTATACCGGGGATACGCTTATCACAATGCCTTTCTGGTCTGTGCTGAAGCAGGGCATTCTGGCAGCCAAGTGGCTTGACCTTTATAAGTGAGCCTGGTTACCCCCTCTCGGAACCACAGACTTAGAAATCGCCAGCTCATATACAGTGCATAAAATATATTTATATATATACCCTTATACACCATTTAATGAAAAATATCACAAAATTCTTCTAAGTCCCTCGGGAAGAGTGAAAGACGCGCACGTTCATTTTCAGAGCTCCTAGACCTTCCTATAAGAAGTTAGCCAAAAAGTAGCTTCGAAAAACGCTTAGGTTAAGTTTCAGAGTTGCTTCTAATGTACCAAAGCTGGACTTAGACATAATTTCACTCTCACAACATTATGGCTGGTTGGAGAGAGTCCGAACCACAAGTACCGGGTCCATGGTTCTGGCCGTATACTGGGGGGACGGGGACGACTCCCATTAACCCCTGACTATACCGGGGATACGCTTATCACAATGCCTTTCTGGTCTGTGCTGAAGCAGGGCATTCTGGCAGCCAAGTGGCTTGACCTTTATTAGTGAGCCTGGTTACCCCCTCTCGGAACCACAGACTTAGAAATCGCCAGCTCATATACAGTGCATAAAATATATTTAAATATATACCCTTATACACCATTTAATAAAAAATATCACAAAATTCTTCTAAGTCCCTCGGGAAGAGTGAAAGACGCGCACGTTCATTTTCAGAGCTCCTAGACCTTCCTATAAGAAGTTAGCCAAAAAGTAGCTTCGAAAAACGCTTAGGTTAAGTTTCAGAGTTGCTTCTAATGTACCAAAGCTGGACTTAGACATAATTTCACTCTCACAACATTATGGCTGGTTGGAGAGAGTCCGAACCACAAGTACAGGGTCCATGGTTCTGGCCGTATACTGGGGGGACGGGGACGACTCCCATTAACCCCTGACTATACCGGGGATACGCTTATCACAATGCCTTTCTGGTCTGTGCTGAAGCACGGCATTCTGGCAGCCAAGTGGCTTGACCTTTATTAGTGAGCCTGGTTACCCCCTCTCGGAACCACAGACTTAGAAATCGCCAGCTCATATACAGTGCATAAAATATATTTATATATATACCCTTATACACCATTTAATAAAAAATATCACAAAATTCTTCTAAGTCCCTCGGGAAGAGTGAAAGACGCGCACGTTAATTTTCAGAGCTCCTAGACCTTCCTATAAGAAGTTAGCCAAAAAGTAGCTTCGAAAAACGCTTAGGTTAAGTTTCAGAGTTGCTTCTAATGTACCAAAGCTGGACTTAGACATAATTTCACTCTCACAACATTATGGCTGGTTGGAGACAGTCCGAACCACAAGTACCGGGTCCATGGTTCTGGCCGTATACTGGGGGGACGGGGACGACTCCCATTAACCCCTGACTATACCGGGGATACGCTTATCACAATGCCTTTCTGGTCTGTGCTGAAGCAGGGCATTCTGGCAGCCAAGTGGCTTGACCTTTATTAGTGAGCCTGGTTACCCCCTCTCGGAACCACAGACTTAGAAATCGCCAGCTCATATACAGTGCATAAAATATATTTATATATATACCCTTATACACCATTTTAATAAAAAATATCACAAATTTCTTCTAAGTCCCTCGGGAAGAGTGAAAGACGCGCACGTTCATTTTCAGAGTTCCTAGAACTTCCTATAAGAAGTTAGCCAAAAAGTAGCTTCGAAAAACGCTTAGGTTAAGTTTCAGAGTTGCTTCTAATGTACCAAAGCTGGACTTAGACATAATTTCACTCTCACAACATTATGGCTGGTTGGAGAGAGTCCGAACCACAAGTACCGGGTCCATGGTTCTGGCCGTATACTGGGGGGACGGGGACGACTCCCATTAACCCCTGACTATACCGGGGATACGCATATCACAATGCCTTTCTGGTCTGTGCTGAAGCAGGGCATTCTGGCAGCCAAGTGGCTTGACCTTTATTAGTGAGCCTGGTTACCCCCTCTCGGAACCACAGACTTAGAAATCGCCAGCTCATATACAGTGCATAAAATATATTTATATATATACCCTTATACACCATTTAATGAAAAATATCACAAAATTCTTCTAAGTCCCTCGGGAAGAGTGAAAGACGCGCACGTTCATTTTCAGAGCTCCTAGACCTTCCTATAAGAAGTTAGCCAAAAAGTAGCTTCGAAAAACGCTTAGGTTAAGTTTCAGAGTTGCTTCTAATGTACCAAAGCTGGACTTAGACATAATTTCACTCTCACAACATTATGGCTGGTTGGAGAGAGTCCGAACCACAAGTACCGGGTCCATGGTTCTGGCCGTATACTGGGGGGACGGGGACGACTCCCATTAACCCCTGACTATACCGGGGATACGCTTATCACAATGCCTTTCTGGTCTGTGCTGAAGCAGGGCATTCTGGCAGCCAAGTGGCTTGACCTTTATTAGTGAGCCTGGTTACCCCCTCTCGGAACCACAGACTTAGAAATCGCCAGCTCATATACAGTGCATAAAATATATTTATATATATACCCTTATACACCATTTTAATAAAAAATATCACAAATTTCTTCTAAGTCCCTCGGGAAGAGTGAAAGACGCGCACGTTCATTTTCAGAGTTCCTAGAACTTCCTATAAGAAGTTAGCCAAAAAGTAGCTTCGAAAAACGCTTAGGTTAAGTTTCAGAGTTGCTTCTAATGTACCAAAGCTGGACTTAGACATAATTTCACTCTCACAACATTATGGCTGGTTGGAGAGAGTCCGAACCACAAGTACCGGGTCCATGGTTCTGGCCGTATACTGGGGGGACGGGGACGACTCCCATTAACCCCTGACTATACCGGGGATACGCATATCACAATGCCTTTCTGGTCTGTGCTGAAGCAGGGCATTCTGGCAGCCAAGTGGCTTGACCTTTATTAGTGAGCCTGGTTACCCCCTCTCGGAACCACAGACTTAGAAATCGCCAGCTCATATACAGTGCATAAAATATATTTATATATATACCCTTATACACCATTTAATGAAAAATATCACAAAATTCTTCTAAGTCCCTCGGGAAGAGTGAAAGACGCGCACGTTCATTTTCAGAGCTCCTAGACCTTCCTATAAGAAGTTAGCCAAAAAGTAGCTTCGAAAAACGCTTAGGTTAAGTTTCAGAGTTGCTTCTAATGTACCAAAGCTGGACTTAGACATAATTTCACTCTCACAACATTATGGCTGGTTGGAGACAGTCCGAACCACAAGTACCGGGTCCATGGTTCTGGCCGTATACTGGGGGGACGGGGACGACTCCCATTAACCCCTGACTATACCGGGGATACGCTTATCACAATGCCTTTCTGGTCTGTGCTGAAGCAGGGCATTCTGGCAGCCAAGTGGCTTGACCTTTATTAGTGAGCCTGGTTACCCCCTCTCGGAACCACAGACTTAGAAATCGCCAGCTCATATACAGTGCATAAAATATATTTAAATATATACCCTTATACACCATTTAATAAAAAATATCACAAAATTCTTCTAAGTCCCTCGGGAAGAGTGAAAGACGCGCACGTTCATTTTCAGAGCTCCTAGACCTTCCTATAAGAAGTTAGCCAAAAAGTAGCTTCGAAAAACGCTTAGGTTAAGTTTCAGAGTTGCTTCTAATGTACCAAAGCTGGACTTAGACATAATTTCACTCTCACAACATTATGGCTGGTTGGAGAGAGTCCGAACCACAAGTACAGGGTCCATGGTTCTGGCCGTATACTGGGGGGACGGGGACGACTCCCATTAACCCCTGACTATACCGGGGATACGCTTATCACAATGCCTTTCTGGTCTGTGCTGAAGCAGGGCATTCTGGCAGCCAAGTGGCTTGACCTTTATTAGTGAGCCTGGTTACCCCCTCTCGGAACCACAGACTTAGAAATCGCCAGCTCATATACAGTGCATAAAATATATTTATATATATATACCCTTATACACCATTTAATAAAAAATATCACAAAATTCTTCTAAGTCCCTCGGGAAGAGTGAAAGACGCGCACGTTAATTTTCAGAGCTCCTAGACCTTCCTATAAGAAGTTAGCCAAAAAGTAGCTTCGAAAAACGCTTAGGTTAAGTTTCAGAGTTGCTTCTAATGTACCAAAGCTGGACTTAGACATAATTTCACTCTCACAACATTATGGCTGGTTGGAGACAGTCCGAACCACAAGTACCGGGTCCATGGTTCTGGCCGTATACTGGGGGGACGGGGACGACTCCCATTAACCCCTGACTATACCGGGGATACGCTTATCACAATGCCTTTCTGGTCTGTGCTGAAGCAGGGCATTCTGGCAGCCAAGTGGCTTGACCTTTATTAGTGAGCCTGGTTACCCCCTCTCGGAACCACAGACTTAGAAATCGCCAGCTCATATACAGTGCATAAAATATATTTATATATATACCCTTATACACCATTTTAATAAAAAATATCACAAATTTCTTCTAAGTCCCTCGGGAAGAGTGAAAGACGCGCACGTTCATTTTCAGAGTTCCTAGAACTTCCTATAAGAAGTTAGCCAAAAAGTAGCTTCGAAAAACGCTTAGGTTAAGTTTCAGAGTTGCTTCTAATGTACCAAAGCTGGACTTAGACATAATTTCACTCTCACAACATTATGGCTGGTTGGAGAGAGTCCGAACCACAAGTACCGGGTCCATGGTTCTGGCCGTATACTGGGGGGACGGGGACGACTCCCATTAACCCCTGACTATACCGGGGATACGCATATCACAATGCCTTTCTGGTCTGTGCTGAAGCAGGGCATTCTGGCAGCCAAGTGGCTTGACCTTTATTAGTGAGCCTGGTTACCCCCTCTCGGAACCACAGACTTAGAAATCGCCAGCTCATATACAGTGCATAAAATATATTTATATATATACCCTTATACACCATTTAATGAAAAATATCACAAAATTCTTCTAAGTCCCTCGGGAAGAGTGAAAGACGCGCACGTTCATTTTCAGAGCTCCTAGACCTTCCTATAAGAAGTTAGCCAAAAAGTAGCTTCGAAAAACGCTTAGGTTAAGTTTCAGAGTTGCTTCTAATGTACCAAAGCTGGACTTAGACATAATTTCACTCTCACAACATTATGGCTGGTTGGAGAGAGTCCGAACCACAAGTACCGGGTCCATGGTTCTGGCCGTATACTGGGGGGACGGGGACGACTCCCATTAACCCCTGACTATACCGGGGATACGCTTATCACAATGCCTTTCTGGTCTGTGCTGAAGCAGGGCATTCTGGCAGCCAAGTGGCTTGACCTTTATTAGTGAGCCTGGTTACCCCCTCTCGGAACCACAGACTTAGAAATCGCCAGCTCATATACAGTGCATAAAATATATTTATATATATACCCTTATACACCATTTAATAAAAAATATCACAAAATTCTTCTAAGTCCCTCGGGAAGAGTGAAAGACGTGCACGTTCATTTTCAGAGCTCCTAGACCTTCCTATAAGAAGTTAGCCAAAAAGTAGCTTCGAAAAACGCTTAGGTTAAGTTTCAGAGTTGCTTCTAATGTACCAAAGCTGGACTTAGACATAATTTCACTCTCACAACATTATGGCTGGTTGGAGACAGTCCGAACCACAAGTACCGGGTCCATGGTTCTGGCCGTATACTGGGGGGACGGGGACGACTCCCATTAACCCCTGACTATACCGGGGATACGCTTATCACAATGCCTTTCTGGTCTGTGCTGAAGCAGGGCATTCTGGCAGCCAAGTGGCTTGACCTTTATTAGTGAGCCTGGTTACCCCCTCTCGGAACCACAGACTTAGAAATCGCCAGCTCATATACAGTGCATAAAATATATTTATATATATACCCTTATACACCATTTTAATAAAAAATATCACAAATTTCTTCTAAGTCCCTCGGGAAGAGTGAAAGACGCGCACGTTCATTTTCAGAGTTCCTAGAACTTCCTATAAGAAGTTAGCCAAAAAGTAGCTTCGAAAAACGCTTAGGTTAAGTTTCAGAGTTGCTTCTAATGTACCAAAGCTGGACTTAGACATAATTTCACTCTCACAACATTATGGCTGGTTGGAGAGAGTCCGAACCACAAGTACCGGGTCCATGGTTCTGGCCGTATACTGGGGGGACGGGGACGACTCCCATTAACCCCTGACTATACCGGGGATACGCATATCACAATGCCTTTCTGGTCTGTGCTGAAGCAGGGCATTCTGGCAGCCAAGTGGCTTGACCTTTATTAGTGAGCCTGGTTACCCCCTCTCGGAACCACAGACTTAGAAATCGCCAGCTCATATACAGTGCATAAAATATATTTATATATATACCCTTATACACCATTTAATGAAAAATATCACAAAATTCTTCTAAGTCCCTCGGGAAGAGTGAAAGACGCGCACGTTCATTTTCAGAGCTCCTAGACCTTCCTATAAGAAGTTAGCCAAAAAGTAGCTTCGAAAAACGCTTAGGTTAAGTTTCAGAGTTGCTTCTAATGTACCAAAGCTGGACTTAGACATAATTTCACTCTCACAACATTATGGCTGGTTGGAGAGAGTCCGAACCACAAGTACCGGGTCCATGGTTCTGGCCGTATACTGGGGGGACGGGGACGACTCCCATTAACCCCTGACTATACCGGGGATACGCTTATCACAATGCCTTTCTGGTCTGTGCTGAAGCAGGGCATTCTGGCAGCCAAGTGGCTTGACCTTTATTAGTGAGCCTGGTTACCCCCTCTCGGAACCACAGACTTAGAAATCGCCAGCTCATATACAGTGCATAAAATATATTTATATATATACCCTTATACACCATTTAATAAAAAATATCACAAAATTCTTCTAAGTCCCTCGGGAAGAGTGAAAGACGTGCACGTTCATTTTCAGAGCTCCTAGACCTTCCTATAAGAAGTTAGCCAAAAAGTAGCTTCGAAAAACGCTTAGGTTAAGTTTCAGAGTTGCTTCTAATGTACCAAAGCTGGACTTAGACATAATTTCACTCTCACAACATTATGGCTGGTTGGAGACAGTCCGAACCACAAGTACCGGGTCCATGGTTCTGGCCGTATACTGGGGGGACGGGGACGACTCCCATTAACCCCTGACTATACCGGGGATACGCTTATCACAATGCCTTTCTGGTCTGTGCTGAAGCACGGCATTCTGGCAGCCAAGTGGCTTGAACTTTATTAGTGAGCCTGGTTACCCCCTCTCGGAACCACAGACTTAGAAATCGCCAGCTCATATACAGTGCATAAAATATATTTATATATATACCCTTATACACCATTTAATAAAAAATATCACAAAATTCTTCTAAGTCCCTCGGGAAGAGTGAAAGACGCGCACGTTCATTTTCAGAGCTCCTAGACCTTCCTATAAGAAGTTAGCCAAAAAGTAGCTTCGAAAAACGCTTAGGTTAAGTTTCAGAGTTGCTTCTAATGTACCAAAGCTGGACTTAGACATAATTTCACTCTCACAACATTATGGCTGGTTGGAGACAGTCCGAACCACAAGTACCGGGTCCATGGTTCTGGCCGTATACTGGGGGGACGGGGACGACTCCCATTAACCCCTGACTATACCGGGGATACGCTTATCACAATGCCTTTCTGGTCTGTGCTGAAGCAGGGCATTCTGGCAGCCAAGTGGCTTGACC
Source organism: Ascaphus truei (assembly GCF_040206685.1). Taxonomy (NCBI): domain Eukaryota; kingdom Metazoa; phylum Chordata; class Amphibia; order Anura; family Ascaphidae; genus Ascaphus; species Ascaphus truei. The sequence continues at coordinate 38,445 of NW_027455341.1, forward strand.
TTTATTAGTGAGCCTGGTTACCCCCTCTCGGAACCACAGACTTAGAAATCGCCAGCTCATATACAGTGCATAAAATATATTTATATATATACCCTTATACACCATTTAATGAAAAATATCACAAAATTCTTCTAAGTCCCTCGGGAAGAGTGAAAGACGCGCACGTTCATTTTCAGAGCTCCTAGACCTTCCTATAAGAAGTTAGCCAAAAAGTAGCTTCGAAAAACGCTTAGGTTAAGTTTCAGAGTTGCTTCTAATGTACCAAAGCTGGACTTAGACATAATTTCACTCTCACAACATTATGGCTGGTTGGAGAGAGTCCGAACCACAAGTACCGGGTCCATTGTTCTGGCCGTATACTGGGGGGACGGGGACGACTCCCATTAACCCCTGACTATACCGGGGATACGCATATCACAATGCCTTTCTGGTCTGTGCTGAAGCAGGGCATTCTGGCAGCCAAGTGGCTTGACCTTTATTAGTGAGCCTGGTTACCCCCTCTCGGAACCACAGACTTAGAAATCGCCAGCTCATATACAGTGCAA
>NW_027455342.1:0-38963 GCF_040206685.1 Ascaphus truei
CGGTGTCTTATATAGACTCAGAAAACAGACCCACCTCTGTGTCACTAACAGTGGACACAGAGCATGTTGTCACTTCCCTTGTTACATATGACAGCTCACCAGGGTGTGAGGGCAAACCTCCATGATTGTTGCTGGCAACCCTGCATACTTACCAGGTTTACTGCAAGCATGAGAAAGAGCTGTATACCATTTTTATACATGGCTACATATTTATGATGTGGAAATAAAGGTGCAAACACACTAATAAACACTATAGATATAATCAGTGACAATTGAAGTGTAATAGAGCACTGTGAATAGACAAAATAATCCCTGACTGAAACCCAAAAAAGGAACCACCTCCTTGGTCCCAAACACATGTAAAACCTCAGAATTTAGGGGAGCAGTGGGTGTAGTCCAATATGTGGGATTGAAGAAAACCAGAAAAACCAATGGCGCAATATCGTCAGATTAGGTATGTGATCTGTGAATTCATCTGAAATGTTTACCCACGTGTTAAATGGATAAAATAAGCATATCCCATGCTGTGGCAAACTGTGGGTCATTCTGACAGACTGCAATCGATCTCGGAGGAAAGCGGAGAAACATACAATAGTGCAGATAGTATAAACAGAATTTATCTGACATATTTAAAAATGTGCATTCACAAAGAAAGAACCTTTAAACCATTGTGGAGAAAATCTCCAAAGTGACAGCTTCAGTGCGATCTCACCGCCTCTACTGCCTTTTGGCAGAGGGATTTCTAATGCTTGACAATTCCGTGAATGATTTCGCAGTCCACATACCTAGTGTGACAATATTGCGCCATTTGTTTTTCCTGTTTTCTTCTCTCCCACATAACTGGGAAGTTATTTTGTTGCAGTTTCCAAGTACAGTCTGGAAACCGTTGGAGCATGTGCCAGGGGGGTGGGCTCACGTCAGTAGTGCTGCCCAGTTACTGGAGGTTAGGAGTGGGACCCTCCCCTGATATAAAAGATGGCTCCCTATAAAATTTAGTGTGTTCTATGTTCTGGAGTTCCCAGTGTAGCCTGCTCCTTAGGGAGTAGGCATGGTTCTACCTTGCCCCATCAGTGGGCAAGGGGGTAAAGACTAGCCCATGGGCCTCAAGCTCCTGGGAGGCCTAATCAAGGGAAATGGTCCTGCGAGCAGAGCTCTGACTATGGAAAGAAATGCAAGCTGCGAGGAGTTTGTTCTTTGAAGATCTATGTGTCTGCACCTCTCTTGCAAGAGAAGGATTATATGAGCAGGGCCGCCAATAAAAGATGTTATACGGTTCCCGGTCTGGGATTGAAGTTACTGTACAGGTTCCTGTGGGTAAGAATCCCTTCCTCTGGCAGAGCCCTGCAGGATGGAGGCGCTACTCCATCTTGAAAACCTGTCCTGTTGTCCTACTCTCCACACCATGGAGGAGACTTAGTCCTCCTGAGAACCAGCAGGTGAGCACCACAGCACCATAACATCACAGTAACCAGTAAATCTCCCTGGGGTGGGGGAGGGGTGTTACAGTAGTAATACTCAAAAGTCTGAGGGCTAAAAAGAGGGGTTACACAAGGAGCAGTCAGCCTACATCCACAATACATTAGTTAGATTATACTCTCTATTCAGAACTCGTGGGTACAGTGTGCCCAGTTAATGAATCTAATATGCTTCCCTCTTTTGAAGCAGTTATATTGCTTCCCCTGCGTGGTATAGGAAGCATTTTGTTCTGCTGTAATCGTAGTTGACTGATATTGTGCCGAGACATGTGATAGAAATAACCGCTCTTCCTTCAATTCTATTTATGTGCTTTGTTTAACATGACATGGTGCATGAGGATAGGTATACAGAGTACAAGGTGGATCAAAAGAAGATCCGAAAGAGTCGTCCACTGGTTGCACGCTATGTTTGTTTGTCAGGTATCATCTGGCCAAATAGTCCATGCATATTCTCAATATATGTAATGGCTTGATGTTGAAGCTAAATCAGGAACCCAGTTAAAATAAAATAATAAAACATTATTACATCAAAATAATAAGTGACTCTGTGCCTTTATTTACAGTGTATATTATTTAAAATCTCTTCAGGAGTTGGTAGAATGTAAATTCCAAATACCAAGTTTATAACTTATAACACATTAAATAATGTGTCTACGGTGAGGTAAAAACATGGCTAGGAGAAAAACCAGTAGGATCCTATCCATGTTCAAGATGCAAAGCATGCAAGTCCGTGGTAAAGACCAAAACATTTACTAATTCATCTAAGACTGTTACATTTAACATCAAAAGTTATCATAAACTGTCAAACTATGGGAGTAATTTATCAGATTATATGCGAGTGTGGGAAAATGTACATACCAGTAGGGAAGACAAGAAGACAATTTAAAACCAGGATCCTAGAGCATATACAGTAGGAGATATACGACATGTACGTGACAAACCAGTTGCTAAATATGTAAATGAAGTACATGATCTGAACATTAAGACAATTCACTTTGTGGGAATGGAACACATTGTCCCAGGCCCTAGAGGGGGAGACTGGGACAAACGCTTATTACAACAAGAATGCCGCTGGATTTTTCAACTAAACACACTTTATCCAGAACATATATTGAGAATGTGCATGGACTATATGGCCAGATGATACCTGACAAACAAACATAGAGTGAAACCAGTGGAGGAATCTTTCGGATCTTCTTTTTGATCCACCTTGTACTCTGATATTGTGCCGAGTCTGTACAAAATGTGTGGACACTGGGTTATCCAGCACTTTGCACCTGATTGTGGATTTGTGCTGGCTAAACTACTCCTTAGGCCGTGATTATACAAAATAATGCCGGTGGCGTCACATAGTGTGACGCCGCGCGGCACAAAAACAGATAGCAGAAATCCTATGTAGGTTTACATACCATTAGCGATGTGCACGCCGCATGGAGCTGCAGGGCGGCAGACTCCTGAAGAGACTTTGACATTTGTTTCTGGCAGGCGCCGACCGCGTCACGTGAGCGGTTCAGCCAATGAGGGCGAATCGCTCATGGCCACGCCTCCTCTATGCCTCCCTGTCTCCTCTCTTGTCTCTTCTCATTGCCTCCTCTCTTTGATCAAGATGCTGCTCAGCGGCAGCGTGAGGGTGACATCACCGCATCGCGCTGCTGCTCAGCGGCATCTGGTATAATCGTAGCCTTAGCCTTCCGGGTCGCATCACCCATATAAGCTCGGCTACAAGGGTACTTCATTAAGAAGTCCACAAATTCCAAATTGCACGTAATATAGCCTTTAATAGCATATTTGTGACCTGTGTGGGGATGTGAGAACGTGGAAGCCTTCTGTACATTCCCACACTGTGACAAACAAGGGAATGAAGGGGCGGCTCAGTGAGTAAAGACACTGAGTTAGAAGCAGGGGAACCTGGTTCAATTCCTGATGTCGGCTCGTTGTGTCACTTTACCTCCCTGGTCCTCAGGCACCAAAAACATAGATTGTAAGCTCTACGGGGCAGGGACTGTGTCTGCAAAATGTCTCTGTAAAGCGCTACATAAAATTAGCAGCACTATACAAGAACATGCTATTATTATTATGTCCCATGAATATAGTAGGTGGCCCCTTGTGACTGGAGTCTTACTTGATCTCAGGTCGACTCTCTCTAGGGTATCCCTCATGTGGGTGTTCTTCTACAGTATATGCCAATAGTGGAAGTGCTCCCAACACTCCCTGAAGGACGGATCTGAACTACTCACGTACAAATATTTTTTGATGGTCGTAGCGAATAAAAATATAATTTGTGAGCATATTCACATGTCTCAGACAGATCTGCCACCATGCTACTCACCATTATCTCGTAGCATATAGTGCTTCCACTACAACAAGGGATTCTGGGAAATTACATGAATATGAGCACACAGTGTCACCTTTTCCTTCAAATCCACTCTAACATAGACTTGCCTATAAGCTTATGCCTGCGGCATTACACAACTTTCAGCACATCCTGGGTTAAAGAAGTGCACAGCCAGTAAACCCACTCACAGACAGCTGATTTTACCTTTTGGGTCTCATCAGTGTGCGGTTGGTTGTACTGGATTTATGGTTATGGTTGGTAAAGAAAAGTGACAAAAACCATCCACCGTAGAGCATACAGTGAATAAAAATATAATTTGTGAGCACATTCACTTGTCTCAGACAGGTCTGCAACCCTGCATTTCATCATTATCTCTTAACATACAGTGCTTCCACTGCAGCCATTGATTCTAATCCTAGTACTAGCAAAATTGTATGTGGAGAGGAATGGAAGATTTTTCTCTGAGGACACGGTGTGGAGGTACACGGTGGTGGGAGGAGGTATACACTCTCGTGTGAGAGTGACTGACGTTGGGGAACTTATACAGTGATACGATTATACAGTCGTAAGGTTTATGCATAGTAAAGGTTATTCTTGTTTTATTATACCAAGTGTGTATTATTGTGTTGTGTCCTGTGAGGGACTCCTCCCGCTCTGTCGGGATGCCTCAGGTGGAGGCGTTGCACCACGAGTATTGTGATTATATATGTACCCCAGGCTCCCCATGCGGAGGCTAAGGCTTATGAGGGCCACACAGGTAAAATACAGCATTAGTAGCGTCTGTGTTCATGAGGAAACAGTGTTACAGTACATGTGTTTGCAAACAATGAATATGTTCATTAGCATGGTGTAATCGTTAGCAACTGAATAGCAATGACTATGCCTTACCTATTCGAATACCTTATTTAGTCTATGAAAAACAGATGTTTGTAATGTAATTATTTCAAACATACCCAACAGTCAGAAATTGGTGTAGCAATTAACGGTTACGGATAATTGAATGTTATGTATTTTGTCGCATTAAATATGTGCAAAAATAAAATCTGCACACTGACAAATGATCGATCAGTTGTCCTGTAATCAATCGCTTGGTTGGGTTCTTTAATTCATTTATTGCACAGCATTGTGGTGAATGTTGACCATCAATATTATAGTAGTGGCCACTTCATAGTTAAAATTGCTGCATTGCTAGAGAGAGGCCAGAGATCAAGAGACGAAGCCAATCACATGAGGAAGGGGCCATCACTTTGCTAAAGCTTTATACATTGTAAACATTATACATTTTTAAGGAAAATGTATGTTATGTTTTAGACTGACATGTGTTAGTATTTTGGCAGAGCACATAAATGATTTATTATTTAAAACACACATGCAGGATATAGTTTGAAATGCACCTTTAAGACGTCCCCTTAGAAATATCTGATAGCCTGATGAACGTAAATGTTCATGAGCCCCCTATATAAAAAGAACATAAACAAGTGATATCTTAACACCTTCATAACCTAAGCGGTGACACAATAAGGCCATAAAGATAAACGCTTACTGTATATTTATTACAACTCATGCTTTTCCTGGCCACGGCATCACAACTACAAAGCAACACGTGTCAGCTCCAAAGACTCCATGCTGTAAACATACAGTATGTGTAAAACCGGAATTTATTTTTCTAAGTCCCGTCTCGCAGCTTCTCGGCAGCTTCTCACCACCCTCTTGTCAACTTTTCCTGGCGAGACTATTTTGAGAGGAAATCTCAATTCTAGAGCAGCGCTTTGCATCGATAACCTAGTTGGAGCTACTAGAATACCACGATTTTGTAAAGATTGGGATAAGTGGCTTATCGCCGCCGCGTTTGGAGATTTTCCTTTTTCGGCAACAAAATTTGCTGAAAACTTCTCTTATCGCCGACTTATCGGGGCTTACTGAATAGCAGTAGGCTTTTTTGGCGATAAGGTGGCGATAAGTAGCTTATCGCTGCTTACTGCATAGGCCCCTAAGTCTGTAAATTAAAGCTCACCCCTTAGCAGGGATACAGAAAGAAAGGGGGAGCTCCACCTTTCTTTCTGTATCCCTGTACCAACAAGGATCCTGGATAGATCCTATTGGGGTCAGAGCCATAGGAGAGACGACGACATTGAGGGGATCCTTGTATAACAAATTCAAGGTTGTAAACTATTCATTGTACTTACCCCGTTTAAATATACACTTTGGAGGGAGCGCCCGGATTTTTCCTGTTCTATTCACCCCTTAGCAGGACTGGAATGAATTTGCAAAGCATGTCCCATGCACCAATGTAGAAGAACATAAAAAATGGTGCACAGTACAAAATAATGCTGGGATAGCTCTGATCGAGCATTTTATTGTGCACTTGTGGATGGTGGGAACAGTGCAATCTTATTTTTTTCATGGGGGGGGGGGGGAGAGGGGACGCTAGAGCCCCCATTGTCAGGTAAAAAAATTACAGCAAAAACAACACGGCCTAGATTCTAATAAAAGAGAAAAAGTGTGCTACTTGTTGCTCTTACAATAAATTATATATTTTAGCAGACTTTCTTGGTCTCAGTATATTGAGCACACTGGAATACAATGGAGACCATATGGGATTTGACCCTGTGAAACATCTTCAATGCATGTTACCTAATGGAAAATACCGTATTGCTTATTTCATTCCCTGCAGCTACTTTATAGTAGTCAAATAACAGTTGTTATAAACTGCAACTCAGTTTTGTATCAATGTAACATAAACCTGGTGCATTGCACTAATATCGAATCTGCTGGAAACTGCGTGCTAACATTTTACAGTATGTTTATATTGTCTCTAGCAATGATAGATTGGTATGCCTGCTTTAGAACAGGATACCCAAGCATCCTGACTGGCTAGGATTCTTTACCTCAGATATTCCCATTTTAAAAAAAAAGCTGGAGTTATTATTGGATGAAATTAAAAGTTAGCTTTGAATTTCTATGAGGATGTACATTTATTAAGTGTAGTGTTTGGCACCTTATTCACATTTTAATTTCAGTGGGATTACATGTACAGTTAGAAAAATAGAAAAGTTAGGTACTAAATGTGCTTTTTAGAATGACATTATTAATTAAATATACAGTTACCACATATTACAGTATACTCGCGAGCACCTTTACAACGACTGTATTGACCGGTATGCAAAATGCGCCATACTGATTTTTAATGTTTGGAATGGATGAAGGGGAATGTTTCGGAATTTGTGAATTCATTTTTGATCAGTAAATGCCTCATTCATACAGTATGCACCAGGAAATGATTCGCACATATTTATACTCCAAGGAACAGGAATATGTCCCTGGCTTTGCTGTGAACAGTTGAATACAGGGAAGGTCTTTTAGGGATTGACTTGATAGCGCCAGCTAGCACAGACTCCCTAGTTGATCCTTTTGCGAACTCCAGGGCTATCATGGCAGAAGCTTAACAGGCAGCTTGTAGTGTCTCTCTTAGTGCTTCATTTGCAAGAGGCAATCTCCAGAATATCACTGAATTAGTTCTTGCATCCTCATTTACATCGATTTTTAGTCTCAGATTTTAAAAACTGTCATTTACTGTATTGATGCAATTATCACCAGTACAGTACTTTGCTTCCCTATTTCCTGGTAACTAGGTGGCACCAAGTATGTCTAGTACATAAAGGTAAAAACAACAGGTACATCATGATCAAAAATTTCAATTTACTATGTCATTATTTCTGTCTTACATAAGGACCCTCATCAGGATTGGCAATATTATATTCCAGCTTTTTGGCTACTAATTTAAAGAGCACCACATCTTGTTCTCTAGCTTTAAGTGTTGCATTTAACTTGGACTATATCAAGTAAGAATCCAAATAAGCATTTTCTATCCTTAAATCCTTTTTTTATATACAGTACACCAAAGCAGCCGTTCCGGCAACGATCTTATACTAAAATGCCCAAACAGCCGCTTTGGCGTTAGTGTCTCCACAATGGCTTAACCGTGGCTGGATAGGCTGTTTTTTACTGAGTTCTGCTGCTGGGATTGGGTTCTGGTAACCATTATGATCTCTTCCAGATATGGACCACGGCTGTTTTATTTTAATGTTCTCTCCCTAAGGCTAATGGAAATTTCCAGTGTTTTGACACAATGCCTAGAATAGTTTTGTAATAAGAAAAAGGGATGTACAGGGTTAACAGCACCTTAATTCTGTTATTGGTCTCTGATTATAATGACTCTAAACAGTACAAGAATGTGTAATTAATTTTCAGGGACTTATTAATATTCCACCACTCAAAGGAAGTGCATCTCAGATCCCCTGGGGCATCTAGGCATCATCGTCTTTTATCTTTATTTCACTATTTTTTCTAACACGCTACTCACTGTGAAACTCGTGTAGGACACCCATCTCAGACTTACAACCGGTACCTCCCAAATGAAAACATATAGGGGAACAATGAGGAAGACCAACAAAGGATGGGAAAGACGAATGGGCATACAAGGGTATTAGGGTCTGTTTGCAATGTTTTGTTTAAAAAGGAAGGTTTTTAATTCTTTTCTGAATGGAAGCGAAGCTTCCTGATTCCTTTGATTATAGTTATAGGTTTTGCCTCATGAAGGAAAGTCACCATATGTATTCACAAAGGCACAGATGCATAAAAGGGTGCTAAGCATGCCTCAGCTCCAATTCATATCAATGGAGCAAAGGTGTGCTCTATCTTCGCACCCTTTTGTGCATCTGAGCCAAAATGGGGACATTCCATAGGACACACGATGCAGTGGTTAGCTCCCTGGCTCAATTACATTGCTGATTCCGGATCTTCCATCTCATGCAGAGAAGTAATTCAATATTTGCAATCTTTGTTCTTTGGAGTCCGTCTGTGGACTGCATCATGTGAACTGTTACAATGTAACAGGGCGCTCTCATGGTATCCAAAGATTAATGTTCAACCAAATATCATTGCCCATGAATCTCCATATACAGTATAGCAGCCAGGCTACGGCCATATCTGCTATTATTAGAAAACACTGGTGAATTCTCTCTCTAGATCCTTGTTTACATGACATTGAGGGATCCTAAAATAGTATTCTCTAAATCTCAAACTATTGGCAATTCCATATCACCGAGTATGTTTCAAACAAACAGAACAAATAAGACAGCGGGACTCAGAGTTGAACAAGAGGGTCTACAATAGGAGGTACAGTAAGAAGGCTGTCTTTACTTCCACTACCCCTTACCCAGTCCCTGACGGAGCTACAGTAATATGTATACACCTGTGGAACTTTGCTAATGTCTGCTATTGGTGGATGGTCGCAGTACTAGTAACTCCAGGACTTCAATTTCTCTAAACAGACTTTCCCTTATCCCTCCCCCCGATCCATGCACATTTCCACCTCATGGGAATCGGCGCACCCCAGAGCGCACGCCAGATACCTTTTTCATGTGGACTGCATCATGCCTGGCCACACTACTTTAAACAGAGCAGCAATAGAGGAAGTTCTTAACCATAATATTGGTCCAACAAAGGGCAAACTGCTAATTTATTGGGATTACCTCACTAAAGTGCATTAGGATCGTTAGTGGACATTCAAGTGAAAGACCACAGTTTTAATTACAGTAAGTGATAATCCCCTCAGGACCGTACATTTACGTGGCTATGAATGTACTGGGTGGAGGAGTTGAAACCATTTTAACCCACCTGAGCATTATTGTCCAAATACTGCCTTATCCTAAGGAGATTAATACTATTATAGGCTAATTTAATATATTTAAGTAAATGTAATAAAATAATCACATACAAAATCAAATGAACAGATTGATCCCAGACTGTCCATCCCTGGGAACTGTTACACTCACACTACAGCAACAGCAAAATAGGGTTCTCATCATGACAAATTACCGTATACTCGGATCCACAACTCACTAGTGCACTGAAGGTCTCGGCCTGCTCCATGACCTACAACCCTCCCCCCCCCCCCTCTGAAGGCCCCTGCCCCCCAACCCCTAGGGAGGTTTCCACTTCAAGGTTGCTCTGGAAAACAACTCCCTCTGTTACACTACTTGAGAAGTGGACAGCACGCTGATCAGATGGAGCTCCCCACTCTGTCAGACCGGATGGGGACCCCAACTTAATATACAGTAAGTTTGAAGAGGTGGCAAAAATTCCACAAACCACCAACATTGGTTAATTTATTGCAGATTTGAAAGATGGCTTCCAATATAGGTTTATTTTTTTTGCGTAGGTAGAAATAAAATACAAAATGTAATTATTTATGAAGTCTTGATAAGATAACATGTTACATAGAGTTGTGCTAAAGACTTTTGCTTTAAGTTATCAATATTCAGGCAAAGATTATACATCCACATATTTAGCTAATTAGCAACAGTCCGCTACACACATAAAGTGGGTTATTCTTAAAAAGTGTGATGATAAAACCAATCAGGACAATCAGTCACTACCGCACAGACGCTCCCATTCAAGTGGGTGAGAGTTTGAGTGCTGTAGTGTCCAATCGACCCCGTCACACTTGAATAAATATCCTTCAGTTTAAAAAAAAAATTACTAAAAAAAAAATAATTTTAAGACTAACCAATTATTCATTTTCTGCTGCTTTATGTATTTCTTTTTTTGTCTGTCTTCTCTTTGATTGCTTTCTGTGTTGTAGAAATAAAGCCCCTTTTGATTCACTTGTCTCTACATTAAAACCCCTTCATCTGCTCAGTGATTTATAGAGTGAACAGTTTAGAGATCAGAAATCCATGTGCTGCATTCAGTACGTGCAGGAAGGAAAAAGCCCGATGCCTATTTTGTTTCAGACATCTTTACATTTGACAATGGGAAGGGTCCTATATTTTTAATTTAGAAGGACTCTTTGGCACTGAAAGTTGTAACATTATTACTTCTTGTCCTGGAGGCTTTCATTTGAGCTGCTCAGGCCATTGATTTCATTGTTCCTTTGAGAATTGTACTAATATTCATTGCAGGAAACAACTGACTCTGTTGGGATTCTGCTGTTCCCAACACAGGATCCTTTTGTTGTTAACACTCCAGTTACCTGAAATTTATTGCACAGCAATATTCTTGGTGAATTACATTCCCACGTTTCTCTGCAATTAATAACACAAGTTGTTTGTAGGATGAAATATCTCGATAATAGGTTTTTAAAACCATTACGCAGGTCAGGTGCACTCACTAAATGTGAAGCGCCATGTAAAATGCACCTCACAATAAATTAAAAAATCATAGTATATTCTCTTGGGACACATAAAACAAAGATATAAAGGCCTATATATGGGTAAACAGCATTGCACTGTTATTACATCTTTAATGCCACATTGAGCTTTTAGGGAAGAAAAGCTATACTGTATAAACATGAGCAATATTTGCAAGTCATATTGGTACATACTGTATATCCATTTGTGTTCATCTGCACTAATGTACAAATGACAAGTATACGGCCAAAGTCAAGGATGCAGCAACGCAGGTTGTAACGAGTCACAGGAAATGGGAATGTCTGCCATGTATTGATCATCAGAAGTCAAATGAAAGGACGTCAGATATAACTGTAACAGTGTTTCTACCACCCAATCGCAGATAGGGGCCATTACAGTGTGTGTGGTGCATATACCTGCTGGCAACAGGAGGGCTGAGTCATCCGCCGATGGTAGTGGGGGCACAGGAACAGGCTTCTGGGGTTCATACCCCACATATCTCCTTAGCAGTGCAGAGCCTCCATCTGCCGTGGACTCCAGGAACTGAAGGTGATCTTCCATGGTAGAACTTATTACCTCCCCCCCCCCCGTAAAGTTACGCACCAGACAGGAGGTATATATTGGTATGTTGTGAATATATATATATATATATGTAGCCCCGAGGTAAAATTTAGCTCCCTGACCTCCCTCCGCGCTTACCGGGTGGTCGTGGGTGCCGCCGGAGCCAGCGGTGAACCCGCCGGGAGAACGCGAGGGTGGGGGCCAGTGCAGGGAGCGGTGCAGGCCGGTTGCCGGGGACGCGATCGGGCCGTCGCTAGGGCCGCGATCGCGTTGCCACCGGCTCGGCGGCTTAGACAGAGTGCGCCGCCATTGCGCGTTAGCTCGCGCATGCGCAGTAGGACAGAAGCGCGCGATGGGTTCCCTAGAGCAGGAAGAGATCGCGCGAGAGTAGGGAAGGTAGCAGAGAGAGTGAGGCGGCCATTAGGGGTTCGCGCATGCGCAAGGGAAGCGCGCACGCGGCCCCAATGCATTAGGCAGCCCCTGGGAACTACAATTCCCAGGAGGCTTAGGGAGGCAGAGGTCAGGTGCTCCCTAGTGGCCAATAGGGCTGAAGGAAGCTCAGCCCGGGAAAAGAGATACATTTCCCGGGCTTTGCGACAGACAGTTAGGAAGAAGCAGAGGAAGGAGTAGGAAGGGTGCAGGGAGCTCGTGGCTCCTGCATCAGGTAAGGGTTCTCCCTAGATCCCCAGGCAGGCCCCAATTCCCGGGTAAGGGTAGGGGGTAACTGAAGAGGGACGCCTTAGACTGAGGAGGGACGCCTTAGCTAGGGAGGTGACCCTTGGAGTGTGGAAGGTGCTAGTTTGGCAGTGCCACAGCGGAGAGTGCTGTGGGCACTGGCAAAGAGGCACGGTGTGCTAGCAGTGGGATTGCTGCGGGATCCAGGTGGCTGTGTGTGATTGCAGCTGTCTGGGTGTGTGTCGCTGCATGTGCTGTGCGCAGTGCGTGCAGTGTGTGTGAACGGTGTGAATCCCTGCAGGCTGACAGTGTAAGCTGAATGTTGGCTGCAGGTGTGTTGGGCTGCTAGGATTAGCAGTTACAGTTGAGACTGGGTAGCTAGGGGAAGGGGGGGCGGTTATTGTCCACAGGCCCTAGGAGTTTTCCCCAAGCCATCCCAGGTTGCGGGTTCTTCAGGGACAGGCCCTAGGTTAGGGTTGCTGTCACTCTAGTAGTAGGTATTGATAGGAAGGCGGTTGCTGTTCCCACGCGGTTGGTGTTGCCGTGATCCGGTTGTAGTTCCCGTGGAGCGGTGGGACCCTCGTTGGGGTCCACCGGCAGAGTACCTGGAATAGGATCAGACGGACGTCTGACCCTTTTAGAAGAAAGTGTGTTGCGGTCTCGAGCATCAGAGTGCTCGGAAGGTATCTTCCATATTCTAAGTGCACCAACTGGGCCCTAGCTTAAATAGTGCCTGCGCAGTCACCCACGACCTCCGTAGGAGTTAGGAGACATTGGGTGTGGGGTGATCACAGGACACTGGGTGGGGTACACCAGACATTGGGTTGATGTGATGCGGGTAGAGCATCTGGTTATGGTTATGTTATGTAATGTGTTATATGTGTGTTAAGTAAAGAGTTAGTATTGTTTATCTATGAGTGTTATTGTATTTCTTACTAAGGGCTATCTTTCCTAACGGGGGATCCTGGGTAAGTGGAGGCGCTGCACCAAGTAAGGGTAAGGGTTTTTCCCCAGGCTCCCAGCTAGCGGAGGCTCAGATCTCCTGGAGCCACACAGGTTATGCAGTACCAGTAGTCCTTTAGAGCAGGTGTGTTGCAGGGAAAGGGACCGGTTAGACCACGAGGGGCCAATGTGAGATTGGGTGGGTCGGCCGGTTCACAAAAAGGGTTACATATATATATATATATATATATTACTGTAAATACAGTAAAGTACTACGGTCATTTGTGTAGTATCAGCACACACTATGTGTATCTGCTATTTGTAGTACATATACAGTATATTATCTAAGGCCTTTTCCGCATCCACTGATACAATGGCCGTGTCAGCTAATTTGTGTGTATTAATCTAATTTATTGCTGTTGTTACTGTTCTTATATTTTTAACTGCTCATCTACCCTTAACAAATCCCGCTTGATCCGTATGTATACATTTAGGCAATATTGTTGCTAGGTGATCCGCCATTATTTTTGAGTATAATTTTATATCTTGGTTGATTTAGGCAATTGAGCAGTAGGACTCAGGTTTAATGCATTCTTCCTTGATTATGTAGGATGCTAATGTATGCCATTTTACATGAATCTAGTAATGTTGCCTCTTTTATAAAGGTTTGTCCCAACGGTTTCACTACCTCCAGGTTAAGTATATTGAAGTATTCACCTACTGTATTAGACCATTTGGTCCTGGTGATTTGCAATTTTTTAGATTTTATTGTTTCTGTTATTTATTTTGCTGTGATTGGGGGAGTTTAATTGTTCCAAGTCTATTTATGTGATTTTTGGGCACTGTATGTGTTTTAAAAAATAATTTTGTCCCCCTCTTTCTTCTATTGTGTTTTTTTTCTGTAGAGTTGTGTATAGAAATCTTTAAATGTTTCATTTATTTTTGGGGGTCACTTGTTATCTTTAGTGTTTTGTCTAGTAATTTGTTAATTGTGCAGAATTTCTCAAATGTTTAAGTAGATTGCTTACAAGCTTGCTCATCATGTTCCCATACCTAAAGTACTGGTTTTCTTTCATTTTATGAGACTCTCTTTCCTTCTTTTCTAGAGATTTTTCATGCTAACTGGCTTTGTAAATGATTTTCTATGTTGCTCTGTGTAGGAGAAAGTTTAAATTCCCTGTATGCCTTAGTGAGTTCATTACTTGCTATGGAAGATTTAGCCTGACTTTTTTAAATCTGGCAACATAAGAAATGATATGGCCCCTCATCAACACCTTTGATGCTTCCTAATATACTGTAATAGTGGGTCTTCTATGTGTTCCTTGTTTATTTCAGCATAATATTCCCATCTATTAATCAAATAATTACGGAAGTTTTCATTGCCTTGTAAATAATTGGACAACCCCAATGTATTTGTACCCTTATTTTCTATCCCCATCTTTATGTCTAGCTTTACCACTGCATGGTCTTATATTACAATCTCTCCTATCTGTGTGTTCAGAAAGAGAGCTACTATTGATCTAATTTAAGATCAATAGAAGTGTATAACATGGTTGAACTTGCCTGCACCCTTTTCTCAGGAAAGCCCCTCACTTCCATTCCTCAAGTTTCTCTCTTTCGCTGTCCTCTGCCCCAGGTGTGGTTTTCTTGTTGCCTCAACGTACTTCTCTGCTCCTTGTGTGAACTAAAAATGTTTGTCCCAGAGCCAGTGAAGATCTTAAGTGTTATCCATAAAACAGGGTAGCAGGGGATGTGTCACCAAAGGAGAGAAGAAAAGTGTGTGTGTGTAAGTGGGAGAGGGTGTGGGACAGTGTGTGTGTAAGTGGGAGAGTGTGTGTGTGTGTGGGTGTGTGTGTGGGTGTGTTTAAGTGGGAGAGTGTGCACGCGTGCAAGGGGGAGGGAGATGGGAGGAGAGACTGAGGCAACGGGAGGGGTGGCAAGAGACAGGGGGCGAGGGTTGGGGTTCTCCGGAATGTCAAAATCGAATTCTGGCGTTCCCTAACCAAAAGATGGTTGAAAAACACTGCTTTAGACACTCAGTCACTTAAATCCTTCCGTTAGGGTGGGGGGGGAGGCGATGTTCTCCGCTCTGCTCAGCTGTTGAGCTAGGGTAGTTGTCTCCTGGGAGTGCTCCTCAGTAGGCTGCCTGTCCTGGCTTAGGCCACGCTTATAGTGCCGGCGACGAGACGTCGCCCGAAAACAAATGCATTGCCACACCGCTTGCGCTGCGCCGTCGCGAAAACTGGTAGCCGGCAAAATTAGATTTTTCAAGGGCTGTCGCCTCATGGGACAGCACTTGAAACCAATCAAATGTCAGGAAACCCACGACGCTGCCGCCTAGCGAATTATAACTTTCGCCTGTGGCTATGGCGCGGGGTGACGTCACCCGTCGTGTCGCCGTCGACGGCACTATAGGCGCGGCCTTAGGCTGCTGCAGCTGGCTACCTCTTCCCCTTTCCTCCTGGGACCCAGTAGTGACGTCAGACACCAAATATGATGCTTGTCCGTGTGCCGTGGAAGGTTGGCAAAGCTCAAGAGCAATACTGGGAGGCCTGCTCAGTGCTATGAGACCCTCTGTAGGCTCCTCCTACACGTTTCAACAGCAAAGTGGCTTCGTCAGGGATACTTGTAAGGCTATCCCCCTCATGCTTAAATACACACCTCCTGCATTTGAAATTGATTGTTGCTTCAATTAATACAAATGGGTTTCATTAACCCCATGTGTTCATTCTGTCAAGAGGGACTCAACATGCAGTAAGGTGTGGTTCATGTCATACTTAAAAACTAACTCTTTTCAAACAACCTATGTGGAACGTGAATAAAGCATTGATATTTCATCACACAATATAAGCTTAATGAAATAAAATATTTAAATATTTTTTTATTTATTTAAACTCTTGAACTGTAAGGTTATTTCTGTTTGCATAATTTAAAAGAACAATATTACCTGTCCAACAACCTGTACATCTGAATAAATGCCTGTGCATAATACAAATATATATGTTCATGATCTCTCAAAAAATACTAGCTACATCTTCTACTGTACATGAATAAGGCATGAAATCTAAGTGATATCTATATCCATTTGGAACGATAGGGATTCATATAACTTCAATTGTTCAGAGGGCGATGACAGATCAAATGAGTGAATTACTGTAAGTTAGTATAAGTTATTGTGGCAAGTGACCGAGGGGCCTATGCAGAGAGCTGCGAGAAGCCCTATTTCGCCATGTATTTGCCAAATATGCCCATAGCAAATCCTGAAATGGCGAGAAATTGGCCATATGATTAAAATCCGCCGATTTTTGGTTTCTTTAAAAAAAACTCGCCAGATGGGTGGCGAGAACCAATATTTCTCCAGTTTCAAAATCCGCCGTATTTTAGTAGCCCCGATCAGCATCTCGGTGCTGATCGGGGCTATAAAATGGAGAGATTTTCTCCAAATCGCTACGCCAAAAAAAGTTGGCAAGAAGCTGGTGCTGAGCGGCGATAGGTGACATAGAAAAAAAATCTGGCCCTTTTCCTGCCTCGGATTGATGCAGGGGGGCTCCAGAGCTGATACCCAGTAATATCAGCACCGAAGCCCCCCCCATGCATCCGAAGCAGGAATAATGCATTAACAGCTCAATTCATTGCCTTCACGGGCAACCGCTAAGGCAATGAAGGGGTTAACCATCCATTACCATGCTTTCTGTGGGGAGTGGCAGTGGAATAAGGGGGTTGTAGGAATTTGGGGGGTGTTTATGGTTTCCGGGGGGGTTGCGGGTCAACTTAACCCCTTCATTACCATAGCGGTTAATGCCAACACGGTCATGAATGGGTTAAGCCCTCAAGCGACCCACCCGCAACCCATAAACAACCACTGTGGGGGCTATTAAACACTGCACCCATCCCTGCATGCATATATATATATATATATACATATTATAGTAGATTTTTTGGTGATTTGTCAACCACTGTACATATATATACATGTAGAGGTATCAGTACCGTGTTAGCCGAGCTTCAATATGGCTAGAGCCATAAAACACATCCACACCGGGGGAAGGACCAGCACAGATAACATTCCAATAGACACTGTTGTTAAGTATACCTTTTGCTTGCTTCATTCATTGTAACATCGCCGGAAGAAGAGATCAGTGTATCTCGAAAGCTCGCACAAATAAAAGCATTTCGTTAGCCACAGTACGGTATCATCTATTTTTATTTTTTATATATATATATATATATATATATATATATATATATATATATATATATATATATATATATATAAAGAAATACACAAGGAACCCCTTCAGTTCCATATCATTTTTGGCATGCACAGCAATGACACTATAGCCTGGTCCTCGGGTGTTCCCGCAGGGGTCCCCACTTGGCTGCAGTATCAAGTCTGTGCACCCAAAAAATAAGTAATACACACAGAAATACTTTGAAATAAATAAGCATAACAGTAGCCAATGTTATGTCCCCTAACCACTTAATTACCGTAGTGGTTATTAACCGCTACCGTAATTAAGGGGTTAACCCATCCTCACCCACCACTCTGAAGGGCTAAGCACAACCCCCACTACCCCCCTGTGAGGCATAACCACCATCACCCCCAACACACCGGAGGCCTACCGTCCGTCCCTTGGTGACAATAACCCCTACCCCCAATACTCACATTCAAAACAATACACACATCCGCAATAAACATAACAATTACTAATAAACTATACATAACCCCCACACACCATATAGCAAATATATTGTGGTGTTACTTAACCCCTTAATAACAATAACGGTTAATAAGCGCTAAAGTAATTAATGGGTTAAGCCACCCTTTACCCATTCATTTGTAGAGTGGCTTCATCATTCTCTTTATATATATATATATATATATATATATATATATATATATATATATATATTTATATATATATATATATATATATATATATATATATATATATATATATATATATATTATGTTACATATATCTGTAAAAATATATGTAAAATATAGGTATGATTAAGCAATCTACAAAGAAATGGGAAAGGATATGCATGTAGCAATGTAAAACATCCGATCTGCAATTGACAACATTACTGCCAAATTAAAAACAAATTCAAATGAAAATAAAAACACATATCATCAGAGAATACAGCAAGCACCTATCCAAAGCAGTAAAGAGTAAATTTCTATAAAACTTACAATTGAACAATGTGTACATGAAGCAAATAATATTTCCATCATGTACACAATTGCAATTAATGGTCCAAAACAAATACACGATTGAAAGTAAACATTCTATATAAACAAAGCAAGTCGACAATAATACATTACCAACACACAATTAATGCCATCCAAAAAACATTACAAGCAAATCTAAACAAAAAACACTATTCAAGATTGCTATGCAAACACAAAACCATTGCAAAAACAAATTTATTTCTAACTAACACGATCGTACACAATCTAAATGCACCAAATAAGCCACATTAAACCATTAAGGCAGGGTCCCTACATATACAGTACCCATGCAATCATCATCATGTTAAATGAGAAAAGTAAATCTACATAACATTTCACACACACAATAGTAAGCAAACAGGGAAAAGAGTTGTATAATACATGACCAAATGCAATAAACATTTGAAAAACAACCCGTTAATAAACATGTATGTATATAGCTCCAGAGGGATATATATACATACATGGGCATGAATTGAACATTAAAAAAAATCATCTGACTTTTGAGAAAAAAACACAAAAAAAAATACAACTTAAATAAAATACATTTCTTGACTTTACTTACCATTAGATGACCAATGACCGACTTCAGGGGAAATCGCTATGTTTGCAACAAATCCAAAGACAGGAACCAGCAACCCATAAAATAATAAACCTTTGTAATCCAATGTGGTGTCTTCTTTCTTGTCTTTATAATCCATACCGTCTGTGGTCTTCTTTTCGGGGTCTTCTTCACTGTCTGCGGGGTCTTCGGGGTCTTCTGGCTTCTTCTTCTGTGACGCAGGTCCATCTTCTTCTGAGGGGAGGTCCTCTCCCCACGGCGTCAAGCTGGAAAATGAGACGACATAGGCTTTTATAGGCCTATGACATCACATTTTGCATCAAATGGTTCTCACGGTCCTGATTGGTCCGTGAAAAGCATGTGATTTTGTATACGACTAACACAAATGATGATGTCATTTAAAGGAAATGAAGCCAGCCAATCAGAATGGCTGTGCTTCATTTACCTTTAACATGACGTCAACAAAACCAACATGGCGTCGTCACTTTAGCGCTTATTAACCGTTATTGTTATTAAGGGGTTAAGTAACACCACAATATATTTGCTATATGGTGTGGGTGGGTTATGTATAGTTTTTTAATAATTGTTATGCTTCTTGCGGGTGTGTGTATTGTTTTGATTGTGGGTATTGGGGGTAGGGGGTATTGTCCCCAAGGGATGGACGGTAGGCCTCCCGGTGTGTTGGGGGTGATGGTGGTTATGCCTCACAGGGGTGGGTAGTGGGGTGGGGTGTATTTATGTTAAAGTATTTATGTGTCTTGTAATAATTTTTTTGGGCACAGACTTGATACTGCAGGAAACACCCGAGGGCCACCGCCAGCCTATAGTACCATTCCTGTGCCTAAAAAAATACTATGGGTTATGTATAAAAGGGGGGTTTAGGTGTTGTGGGGGGCACAGAGCCTGATTGTGTTGTGTATTGCAATGTTTATAGGGGACCATTGTCCCCAATAAACATGCTACTGTGACTTAACCCCTTCATTGCCTTAACGGATAGCCGGTAAGGTAATGAAGCAGCATTACTGTATTTTTATTATAAGTGTACATGTGCAGAGGGTCTCTGGACATGAACCGTGTTGGTTTTATGTCCGGGGACCCCCTGCTTTCCGAGATACAGGCACCTTTATGAGGTGCCCGTATCTCCTATGAATGGAAATGTCCCGCGTCACGTGATCGGGGTATCTCAATGCATAGGAGATACCGGCACCTCATAACGGGGCCTGTATCTCGGGAAGCAGGGGGTCCCCGGACATAAAACCAACGCGGTTCATCCCCGGAGACCCCCTGCACATCTACAATAGCAATCCTATTGATATGTACGCATTTGTTTTTTGCCGCCGAGATTTGTGCAGAGAGAGGCGGATCTCGCTCTCTGCTGACAGATCTCGCCAGCGGAGCCCTTCTCGCCAGGGCTCGCCATCTCTCTGCCGGATTCCTCTCACAGATATGCGCACCTTCCTGCATACTGCGAGGGGAATCCGCCAAAAACATGGAGAGTTTTCAGTCTGGCGAATGGCCATTCTCGCAGTTCTCTGCATAGGCCCCTAAGTTTTCACAGGGGTAACGGAGTATCCTGCATACGGCGAACATAAACGGCAATAATGTGGTGACTTTATTGCCGTTGCAGCTTCATTAAAGTAGCTCTCCGCATAAGCCCCTGAGTGTCTAAAGCAGGGGAGCGCAAACTTTTTGTGCTGCGCCCCCCTGTCTCTCTGCCCCCGGCTCTCGCGCCCCCCTGCCTTCCTTCAGGCGCGTCAGATGACGCTGCGTGGGCGTGTGACGTCAGGTCACATGGTGCCGCGGCGTCTATTGACGCCGCGTTGCCATGGCGACGCAACACAGGCGGCTGAATCCCGGTAAGTAAACAGTTGCAGGGGCCTCACGCGATCCCCCGGCATTTAATTTAAATGCCTGGGGGAAGAGCGCGGGGCCTCTGCAACTGCCCGCGCCCCCCCAGCACAATCTCCCGCCCCCCCTGGGGGTCGCGCCCCCCACTTTGCGCACCGCTGGTCTAAAGGAAGGTGTACAGAAACCCACATGAGGCACACCTGCAGCAGCCCCAAATACCAAGACAAAGTGTCTGTTTTTATTTGTATTTTTTGCAATTCATTGCATCACTGTTTGCTATCAATGTATTATCTATGCTATTTTGCACTATAAAGGAATTGTCATGTATTGCTACCCTGCGCCCCTTTCTTCTTTTTTTCTATTTGAGGTAGAACTCCCTTGAACCCTGCAATATTACCCTATGTTATTTTTCTTCTCTCCTTTGGTGAGACATCCCCCGCTCCCCTGTTTTGTGGTATCGATTGTGGAGGATATTGAAACATATCCTGTCCCAAGGTTTTGAGTGGAGGAGTACTGTACTGTATATTGTTATTTTATATTTCACATCACTTGATAATTTATTTTACATCAGTAAAATATCATATTGTGCGCTGGTGAAACATCACTTTATATTTGCACTGTGAATAATTTAATTCCACTATTAAATTGTTTATTTATTCACTTAAATCACATTAAGGATTTGTTTGACATACATTTATTATTACCAGTGCTGAGTGCCACTCTCTGCTCTCTTGTATAAGATCTTAAGAGTAGCAGGAAATGTTAGGGAGGATTTTTTTGTGTTGTCTGAAAAGTAATGTACAGACCTTCCTAGATTCACTCTGTTTTTGGGACACTGTTATTTAGTAGTCTTGAAAGATCATTATCTTTTTGTCTCCATAAGATATCCCATCTGTTTTTTTATATGCTCTCAATAGTTTTTGCTTGTCCGTAAAGTGGAATATACGTGCTATGATTTTTTTGTCCTGTCCTTGACATACCAGGTCTATTCTCTACAGGCATTTCTTCCGGGTTCATGCCTAATGTCTCTGGTAGCCATTTTGTACAGAACTCCTGCAGCTGCATCTGTTTTGAGGCTTTCTGGGAGACCATTACATAGTTACAACGGGACCGGTTCTCAAGATCATCAAGTATGTTTTCTAAAGTTTTGTTTATTTTTTGCATCTCTACCAGAGTTTGTTGTACTGTATGTCTGATAAGTCTTCTTCTAGCGTGTTCATTCTGGCCTCCGGTACCGCTAACCTTACAGAATGTGCATTGAGTTCTCCTTTCAGGTCCTCTTGATTTTTGTGTTTTATCAGTGTTTTGTTGGATTTTGGGCATGAGTTCCCCAGCCACAACTTTTGCCAGAAGTTTGTAATCTATTGTATTAGTTTGTGTATTGTAATCTGGTCTGACATGTTGTGTGTCAGACATGTCTGTCTCGTTGGCCTCCTCCACCATCTTCAAACCATCGCTCCGCCTGCCAGCCCTCTCCTGTCTTTGTTTTGCCGCCATCCGTTGTTATTTGAGAAAGTATTTTTCCATAAACCAGTTGACAGCCCAGTCTATATAGATTATCTTTGGGGGCTGCAGAGGGTTACAGAACTTACTAGTAGGCCAAGATCAAACTTGCAATTTCGTGGGGGAATCTGACGCTCCGCGGATATTCTTGGTCGGTCACGGATCATCCCAGGTGTAACAAGACTTTGCGGATTGATGTTGTGTGTGTTCCGCTCGTTGACGTCTCGGATTTCACCTGTTGCCTGCATGGATTTCACCCTTTGTTTGTGCGTAATTCATCTGGTTACGCGGATTTTCGTGGATTTCACCCGGGGGTTACTCACATGGATCTGCACATTTTAACGGTTGTCTGTGGGGAGTCACAATGTCCAGAAGTCAGGGAGCGCAGACACCAGGATGAACATATGAGGAGAAAAAACAATAATACAAATGATAGTGCAATCCTGTAGGGTAAAAAAATATTCCAACTGGGAATGGGGACATGCACAGTGGATAGAAACAAAATATAGACAGATAGCCACTGCTATAGTCCTATGGGGTAAGAGGCTGGAATATGATCAGGTATACACATGACACAGTGGTTGAAATCAAGAATGGCCACACAAATGTAGAAAATGGTAAAAAAAAAAAAGGGTTTAGTAAAATGACATCAGGAGGCACACGGATGCAGTGGGAACTTACAATGAAGCCCCAAAAATCAGGCAATGGAAATAGAGCTTAGTCTGTGTCTATTGTGGGAGAGATAACCTGTATGCGTAGTAGCTGCTGCAGGGGAGTCAGGCTGCGCCGGCGCTTCCTCCACTGTCAGCCTCCGTAGGACTTCCGGGTTAGATTCTCTCCACCAGTATTCGGCACCACGTGACTGCGTTACACTGCGGGCAAAGCAAGCTGCTATAAAACAGGAACCAAAGACTCAACGCAAGTAGACTTCTGCGTTTCGCTAACAGCTTCCTCAGGAGTCTGTGGTGCCTGTTAGTGGCTGGCCAACTTGATATACAGAGGCACAGCCAATCGGGAGTCAAGTGTGACGTCATCCTTCCAATCATCTGCCTGCATCATTTCCACCACTGGTGGTATGGATTGCTCGATTCTGCACCTATCATCCTTCAGAGGGGCGGGACTAATGTCTGTGGGCAACATAAACAATAACAACAATTTTAATGGGTGAACAAACAGATATGTGTTCCCTTAAACTCTGGGGAACAGGCAGCAATAAAAAGCATTAAAAACCTTTAAAGAACTGGCAGGATTCAAAGACATTTTAAGGGTTAATTCCAACAGCATTGGCTTAAGTGCCAACTTGAAGGGGAAGTTTCAAATTTATCATGCTCCAAAGGTCAGAGCTTACATACGTCATAATTATGCATACATAATAATAATTTTAATAAAACACATAATACAAGATCACTCAAAATAGAGTAATAAGGAACACACTGCATGAAAAAATGGTCATTAAAAGGCTAGAGGAGTTAAAGGCCAGCAACAGTTAAAAGTTAAACTAGGGGAAAAAAAGTTAAACTAGGGGGGGAAAAAAGGGGGGTGGCAGTATGGACAAGGGGCGTGGTGACATAATATCATATATAACTATATGCAGTGGACATAATTCAACAAATGAAATAGCCAGAAAATGACATTATATAAAAACATTTCATAAAAAACATGTTCCTATAAAAAAGCAGCAATATCAATATCGATGTTGAGACCATCAGGTTCTAAAGTTTTTAATTTGAAGATCCAATAGCTCTCACGCTGAATTAATCTCTTATCCCTATCCCCTCCTCTCCAATGGGGTGTCCACACATTCGATAGCTCCAAATGTGAGACCTGCAGGATTACCATTGTGTGCTTGCAAGAAATGTTTGGGCATGCTATGTGTTAGTAACTTCCTTTTAATATTTCCTACATGTTCTAGGATGCGTGTCCTAAGTGGTCTTATTGTCTTACCTACATATTGGAGGCCACAATGGCACTCCAATAAGTATACAACGAAATTGGTCCTACAATTAGCAAATTGTTTCATTCTGAAGACCTCACCAGTTATGTTGGATTTGAAATCTAATTTGCTCCTTGAAGCAAACGAGCAAGCCTTACAATTAATACATTTAAAAAATCCTTTTGGTTTTGTTAACCACCCCTCTTGTTTTTCTGTTTTAAAGGCGCTTGGTGCTAGTTGTTTTTTTAAATTGGGAGCTCTTTTGAAAATTATCCTAGGTCTCTCTTCTAATGTACTGCCTAACACTGGGTCATCTTTTAGAATATGCCAATATTTGTTGATGATTCCTTTAATTTCTGCAGCCTTCCTATTATAAGGTGTAATAAAAGCTGTTTGGAAACTTGTCTCATTCTGTTGTCATAATTTTGCTTGCAGAAGAGAGGCACGTTCAATTTCATTGGTTTTTCGCATTGCTTCCTTTACAGTTGATGTATTGTACTTTCTATCTAAAAACCTTTTTTGTATGATACTCGATTGACTCTGAAAATCTGCTTCCTTGCTGCAGTTACGCTTAATGCGTTTCAACTGTCCTAAAGGTATATTTCGTAACCAGCCTGGATGGTGACAGCTGGATTGTAGGACATAATTGTTGGAATCAACAGGTTTAAAAAAAGTTTTGGTATTCAGTTGGTCATTCTCAATAAAAATCAATAGATCTAAGAACTCGACTTGGACTGGGCTGTACTTGCTAGTAAAGCAAAGATTAAAGGGGTTTACATCAAAGTATTTTAAAAAGCAATTCAAGGATGTCTCATCCCCTCGCCAAATGAAAAAATGTCATCGATATATCTATGCCAGAGGACCAGGTTCGCGCCAAATGGGTTCTGGGACCAAATGTAATCTAGTTCCCAGACACCCATAAACAAGTTTGCGTAGCTTGGGGCGAACCTGGTCCCCATGGCAGTCCCACATTTTTGAACATAGAACTCATCTTTAAAAGCGAAATAGTTGTGTTCTAGAATAAAAATTATACTGTCCACTATAAAATCAACTTGGTCTGGCAATAATTCTTGGTCACCCATTAGGGTTCTCCGTATGGCACCTACACCTTGATTATGATTTATTGACGTATATAGTCCCGCCCCTCTGAAGGATGATAGGTGCAGAATCGAGCAATCCATACCACCATTGGTGGAAATGATGCAGGCAGATGATTGGAAGGATGACGTCACACTTGACTCCCGATTGGCTGTGCCTCTGTATATCAAGTTGGCCAGCCACTAACAGGCACCACAGACTCCTGAGGAAGCTGTTAGCGAAATGCAGAAGTCTACTTGCGTTGAGTCTTTGGTTCCTGTTTTATAGCAGGTTGCTTTGCCCGCAGTGTGACGCAGTCACGTGGTGCCGAATACTGGTGGAGAGAATCTAACCCGGAAGTCCTGCGGAGGCTGACAGTGGAGGAAGCGCCGGCGCAGCCTGACCCCCCTGCAGCAGTTACTACGCATATAAGTTATCTCTCCCACAACGGACACAGACTAAGCTCTATTTCCATTGCCTGATTTCTGGGGCTTTATTGTAAGTTCCCACTGCATCTGTGTGCCTCCTGATGTCATTTTACTAAACCCTTTTTTTTTTTTACCATTTTCTACATTTGTGTGGCCATTCTTGATTTCAACCACTGTGTCATGTGTATACCTGATCATATTCCAGCCTCTTACCCCATAGGACTATAGCAGTGGCTATCTGTCTATATTTTGTTTCTATCCACTGTGCATGTCCCCATTCCCAGTTGGAATATTTCTTTACCCTACAGGATTGCACTATCAATTGTGTTATTGTTTTTTCTCCTCATATGTTCATCCTGGTGTCTGCACTCCCTGACTTCTGGACATTGCCACTATATAAGGATCTATAAGGAAGATCCACTGAAGGTCGAGCTGCAAACTGGCACTGGTTGTATATCATTTCATTCTATATTTTGCATTTACTATACTGCATTATCTCCTCCTATCTGAAACACTCGCAGGAGCGCCTGGTGATTTTTGTGTCTGTGGGGAGTCACAGATGGTCTCGGTGTGATGTTGGGGTTCGCAGGCGGCAGTTATGAGCAGTTAAGAGCTGCAGGGGTCCCAGTATGTTGCTTGGACTCATGATCTGGCTCTAGAACTGCAGAGGATCCGTGTGTGTGGTGGAGGCTCGCTGGAAGTCGAGGAGGAGTACAGACTGTCCTTTTTCTTTGTACAAAAGAAAGAAAAATCTCTGGTGGAGAAACGGATGTCTGTGAACAGTATATAAAATTATATTGAGACCAAGATCTTCAAAACCAGAACATTTGAATAAAAAAAGAACAATTTATTAAAATCAACATAATAAAATACATGTATAAGGCACCTGAACCTCAGGGCAAATTTATGACCATATTGTACAGGCCAAAACACCTTCTAAACCTAGAATTGTAAATCCAGATTATTCCAGAGTATTTTGTTGTTGTTGAAAGAACAGAATATGTTTCTTTGTAATCCTGTCTGGTTTTCACAGTTTCAATCCTAATCCTGAATATGAGGTCTATTAATCACATAGTTACATACCCTTTTCTACCCCTCCTTACTGTACATCTCAGCCCTAATTTCTCGTTATACACCGTCCTGACTCTTATGTTCTGCTCATGGATGTCTTCCCTCCACCCCTTTTGTATCTAAAGCTCTCTGTCACCTAAACCCTCTCTCACTCAGTGCTTGATACTTCTGGAATGTCCTCTCACACAATATCCGACTGCCACCCTCTCTCTCCACCTTTAAGACCTTTCTTAAAACACACCTCTTTAACAAAGCATATGAGTAGCTCCGTTGGCTGATACTATACATCTTGGATGCACAGACCTTGAACCCTTACAGAATCACTTACCAGAACACCCTCCGACTGTCTCTGTATTGTATCGTATGTCTTTATTTATATAGCGCCATTAATGTACATAGCGCTTCACAGTAGTAATACACGTGGTAATCAAATAAATAACAGATAATATAAATAACAGATCATGGGAATAAGTGCTTCAGACATAAAAGTAACATTAAGGAAGAGGAGTCCCTGCTCCGAGGAGCTTACAGTCTAATTGGTGGGTAGGGAGAACGTACAGAGACAGTAGGAGGGAGTTCTTGTAAGTGCCTCTGCAGGGGGCTAAGCTTTATATCATGTGTCCAGTATTATCCACAGTGCTATTCATATGCTTGTTTAAGCAAGTGTGTCTTAAAGTGGGTCTTAAAGGTGGATAGAGAGGGTGCTAGTCGGGTATTGAGGGAAAGGGCATTCCAGAGGTGCGGGGCAGTCAGTGAAAAAGGTTTAAGGCGGGAGAGGGCTTTAGATACAAAGGGGTAGAAAGAAGACATCCTTGAGAAGAACACAAGAGTCGGGATGGTGTATAACGAGAAATTAGGGCTGAGATGTAAGGCGGGGCAGAAGAGTGTAAAGCTTTAAAAGTGAGGAGGAGAATCGAGTGTGAGATGCGGGATTTGATCGGAAGCCAGGAGAGGGATTTCAGGAGGTAAGACGCAGAGACAGATTTATGAAAGAGCAGAGCGATTCTGGCAGCAGAATGTACATTCTCCATACTTACCACTTTGATTGTAAGCTCTTTGGGACAGGGACTCCCTTAACTATGGTTACTTTCATGTCTGAAGACCTTATTCCCACCGTGTTATATTATTATGTCACGTGTATTACTGCTGTTAAGCGCTATGTACCTGGATCTCGTTATGTACATAAAGATATACATATGTGAAAGAAAGTCCCAATTGCACAGATTCTCCTTCTGGGACGCAGTAGAGATATCTATGATGAAGAAAACCTCCTTGCACCAGGTGTCTGAGTGGGCGCATCATTCACCCAAAGAGAGATCCTCCCGGATCTCAAACAAGGAATACAGTACACTGCGCACCGGAGGTGGGTTGCAGATAATTGTATTGAAAAACACAAAACATGCACCAGTAACTTACATGAGAATAAGTTTAAGTAAGCACAGCGCTGCGTTCTGAGTCGCAGATGGTCCGTAGATGAAATTCTGCGAGGATCTGGTGCACCAGGTCCCCGGACTACAACATGCAGTTCCAGGAACAGAAGGGGCATAAACGCATCATGGCAATAGATGGAAGAACTTGAGGATGTCAGTCGTGATATACGCTGTGTGGCAAACGTAACGGCAATACCCCGTGTTTCGCACGTTTAACGTGCTTCATCAAGGGGTCCTGTTAAGGGTTTTGCAAAACGCGCTGAGGTATTACTGTTACGTTTGCCATGCAGCATACCTCACGACTCACATCATCACTTTCTTGCGTCCATTGCTGTGACGCGTGTCCGAAAGCAGACCGAAACGTTGATCACCATTGAATAAATTTTGTACTTTTCTTACAAGACCACATGAGTGTCACATCTATACTTTCCTTGTCATACCTTGTCATACATACAAACATACTAGTATTACCAACATGTGTACTTAGTTTAGCATGAAATATACTCTCTTTTAGATACTTCTAGTCTTGCCAAAAACATCTAGTTTTTCCTGGGGAACCTTTTCCCCCCTGGTGGCGGCCTAGTGATTGGGAAGGTGATGGTGTTGGTAAAACTTAACTTTCTATTTATTTTCATGATAAAAGGCTGCACCTTTGGGTCAAGTACAACTGCTGCTGGTTTTTTAAGAGCAGCTTTATTCTTTTCTGGCTGCTGTCACCATGGCCATAATGAACCCCATCACTGCAGTGTTCTCTTTTGCCAATACAACTAGACATTGTTGTTTTATTATAATTCACTGAGTGTTATCATAGCCAAATCATCGTCTACTGTGTGTATAACCCTCCTTCTCCCACCCTGTGCTCCCTCTCAAGGCACCAGCACATGGTGTGTGTCCTAAGCATTAAGCAAACCGAGCGATTTTAGAGAAATTAGCAATCTGGTGAAATTCCAATTTGCAATGACCCAAACATTGGCTATTTCTGCAGTGGAGAATCGCTTGCAAACTCTAGCAAGACAGCAACATTTTTGCTGCAAACAAATGACAATTTTCGTGTGGTTTGTAGCTGTATCTATGCTAATTACAGTATACATTAAAATGTGCAATACAACTTTTATAGATCCCAATATACAGAAATCCTTTAGTCGTGTATCAGTTTCTCTACAACTTACCAACTGATTCATAAATTAATATGTGTTTACTAGCTTTTAAAAAAAATAAAAATGGGGGCATATACAATATATACTTGTAGCCCTGTGTGGTTTGGGCTATAGGTCTGCCCTCCTCCTGGCAGTAATTCCTGCATAAGGGCAGGTTTGCCAGGATCAATCATGGGTTTTCTCAACTTCAGGCAGTACACTGAGGCAGTGAAGGCAGTGTCAGCAGGCTCTGTGTCCAATCAGAAGACACAGGGGCGGTGCCTGTTGCAGCTACTTAGGGTATTGCATTTCCTATTTAGTGAGAGTCTGTCCCTGGAGTGGAAGGGACAAGGGTGACACAAACCAACCTGTCAGGACTGGCAGGCTTGAGTCCTCCCTTCGGGGAGTAGAGTGTGCACCCATACCTCCTACCCTGCCTAGAGGGAAGGGGAAGAGCTAGACCCACTCTTGGTGCCCTAGGCCGGGAGTGAGTCAGGGACATTCTGAGGGAAGACAGCCTGCGGTGTAACTGTCTGCTGAGAAAGAGAAGAGTCAATAAAGAGCTTACACTTTTATCTAAACTCCTGCCTGAGAGTGAAGTGTATCGGGAGGAGGGGAAGAGAACTCTCTTGTGGGTACTTCACCCCATATAGCTGGGGCTGCAGGAGATGGAGGCACTGCACCAGTAGAAGAAACGGAGGCACAATCCCAGAAGCCTGTCCTGTTCTCCCCCATGTCATCGCGAGAGACTCAGGGCCCCCTGTTGCCAGCAGGTATGCACCACACAAAGACATGTAGCCTGAGCCTTAGACTCCCTAGAAGACCCTATCTGAGATTGGGTGGGGGTAGGAGGGTTACATACTGTATGTCCCTTTTCATTATGCCGAGAACATGTCTTCCCTGAGCTGGGGAATAACTTTTGTCACATTTAATTGAGTGAAGCTGAACTCCTCTTTTCATTTTCAAGTGTGGACCCGGTCCCGCTTGGGCTCCCCAAGCCCCTTACCCCCGCTGCAGGCAGGAGCATTGAGGGGGTACGGTGCAGGGCCGTCTTAACAGCATTATAGGCCCCCGTGAAATAAAAATGTAAATTATCGATAAAATAAACTTATATTTATTGGTACCTCCACGCATGCAATGCAGACATGCCAACTCTCCGCTACAAGTCGTAATTTTTCTCCTTCTACAGAGTTAGCAGGAGATTTGAATGTTGAGGCGGGTGATCAGAAAATTAGTGTTAAATTCTGGTCTGTGCATAGATTAGCATGGGGCCCCTATGCTCGTGGGGCCCCCGGGCAACTGCCCAGCGTGCACATGCGTTAAGACGGTACTGGTGCGGTGGCCTCAGGGAAGTGTGCGGGAACCCTGCTGCAAGGAGAGGCACGGTACTGCAAGAGTGTTGCGGCAG
This sequence comes from Ascaphus truei, assembly GCF_040206685.1. NCBI lineage: Eukaryota > Metazoa > Chordata > Amphibia > Anura > Ascaphidae > Ascaphus > Ascaphus truei. The sequence goes on from NW_027455342.1 coordinate 30,814, forward strand.
CGCGTGATGGGCGAGCGCATCACTGGAGGCTCCGGCGGCTTCCTTTGCAGGGCGCCGCCATGTTAGGATTGGCCGCGCATGCGCAATGTGAGTTAGCGCATGCGCAGAGTCATCAGCGTGCGGCGGCCAATAGGGAAGGCTCTAAGCGGGGACTACATGTCCCAGGAGCCTTAGGGAAGGTAACACGTGGGGTGTAACAGCCAATAGGGCTCCAGTATTCCCTGGAGCAGGGAATGGATTTTGTGCGCTCAGCCCACGCTAGTCAGACGGTGCTGGGACGGGTTAAGGGGAGGTTGTATGTGCAGGGCGTCTGTGGCCCCTGCACTAGGCCACATAATCCCCTAGGCCCCTGCACTAGGCCCTGAGTCCCTTGGGAAGATTTTGGCTGCTATAGGGACAGGCCCTTAGGTAGGGACACTGCCCCATTAGTAGTTTATGCCAAGGACTCAGCTGCAACATTGCACAGCACTGGAGAGCGGTGGTCTGGGACCAGACCACCCTGCAAAGCCTAGAGAGATCTTCGTGTGGGACCCTCAAACGGGACACCACCCCACGCGGAGGCGGATTCATCGCAGATGACATTGCTGGATCAGCGGATCCCATCTGTTGTCCAATCAGCGCGCCCGGGTGTGGACACACCCGGCAGGTACCTTCACCACAAGTGCACCGACCACACACAGTACAGTGGCAGCACTGACCACATATAGAGGGTGGGGTTATATCCTTGTGGACACTAGGGTGGCTGAGTGCCCGAGGGCCTCATAAGTTACTGTGGGGACTGTGAACAAGAATGGGGGACATTGGTGGGTGGTTACGGCCGTGTGCGGCTGGCGGGTAGCTCTAACCAGTAGCCAATATATATAGTAAACTGTCATTTTATGTTACCCAGAGTGTGGTTATTCTGTTAATATATAAGTGTACATACATATGGGTCCTGTAACGGGCAAATCCACATTGTAGGATCCGTTACAGGTGGAGGCGCTGACAAACCTTGTTTCCAGATACACCCCAGGCTCCCTGCAGCAGAGGCTCAGACCTCCTGTGAGCCACAGGTATTGCACCACACATGCTATAGTCACATCACCTCACGGAGGGTGAGGGATACATGTGTTACACAAGCGTTAACACAAAAATATATTTTGCGTCATCATTTATCTAAAATGAACAACTAATGAGAATTTTGCAACTAAGTATTGTAAGCCACTTTTCCACACACCTTTTTATTTTTGGGTGCCCAGTGTCCTGGGGCAATAAGACCAAGGACCTCCTTGCCAACCTGCTCCTGGCATTAGCCAAGCTTGCCATATATAAGACCAGGAAGCAGTGCTTGGAAGGGGAGGTCCCAATGAACATTGTGGGGATGTTCCGGGCGCTGGTGCACTCCCGTATCCAGGCAGAGTACACTCATGCCGAGTCCACTGGGACGGTGTTAGAATTTGCCTCCCAGTGGACATTAGATGGAGTGCTCTGCTCAGTGTCCCCTAATCTGGATTCATTTAAATTCACCTCCCTTATTTAGTGCACTTTATTTATTTTACAGTGCACAATGATATGGTTTATTTTGTATTGTAGTTTCTCTGGTTTTCTTTTTACTCATTGGATCACCAATAGGTAGTTTTGTTCCTCTGATTGGTCGGCTTTGCCGACCAATCAGTTAAAACCGGTAGAAAATAGGCTGGTGAAGTCGGAAATAAAAGCAGGTACAGAGTGAGACTGCACCTTTAAGTGTGCGCCTGCCTACAAATATTAAAGGTAAGTCGTTACTTTTTTGCATTGGGTTGAATAACATCTGCTTTTAGTTGCCTTGACCTCTCTTGCCAGTTTGCTAATTGTGCATCATACAGTACATAGTTTTAGATGTAGCTGTTTTATTCGTTAAGAAAAAACTAAAGCTGACCACACATGTAGGAGGATTCATGTGTGCCATGCTTCAAGCTATTCCAGATGTCAGCTTTCCTTTCAGATCTGATAGCGAGCTTGTTACTATGCCCTGGTTATAGAGGATTTATCACACCTTGCTCGACTCCACAGACAAACTGCAGCCAAAGGAGATTTGTGTTCTGCCATTCTGCTGGCAGAGTATACTAACTGTTTGGTAGGAATAGCTACATATATACTCAAATCACCGCATTTTAAAGTGTGCTGTTATGTACCAAAATACATTGAGGGGGAAATAATCCCTTAGTGCAAAATGCTGCTCATATTCAGGTGATTAAAACCCATGACTGAAAAAATAGGCACTAATTTGAAATCCATTTAATGAAATGTAACTTGTTTTCTTGGGCACTCAAAGAAATCAACTTCTAGGTGAGAGAACATTAAAGGGAGTTCCAAATGCACAAGTTACATATTGTGGTTTTGCTGCAAATATTTCATTTGTGAAAGTGTGTGGTTGTATTTTTTGAGTGTCTAGTCAGATAATCACTGAGCAGAACCACTCACACTTATCTCTTGCACATTTTCAGTGAAATAATGCTCATCAGTCATGTTAAATAAAACAATTAAACCAATATCTCATTTTGTGAGACTTCCCACAGCCTTTCGTTTAGTAAACATTTATACAATTATTAGCTATCAAGTCAGTCAAGAAAAAAAAAGGTAGCAAAATAAACAGTTTTATATGTACTTTTTAAGATAAGGTATTTTATATAAAGAAAATTTGGCATTTTCTTACTTTTTTTCATTTTATATATGTAATATTTGGTTCGAAGGTTGGTGGCATTTGACTTGCTTACATGCCAGCATCCAGATGCATTAGAAATGGAAGTACGAGTTGTGGATGTACAATAATTGTGGGTGAATGGTATGTTTTTACAGCAATTTATGCAGACCATTTTAGCACTGAAGCGGTTAACTCCTACCTAATGCCCACTTTTAATTGCTCCCTGACCAAACTTGGCAAAAGGCATATTGGGGAGATTCACTAAGCGCTAATGCAGGGTATCACATACGGATCTGGCATTAACTACTATCCAAGTCATGGGCAGTTAAAACCAGATCTGTTTGGAATACCCTGCATCAGCACTTTTTGAATCTTAGGGCCTTATGCCATGTTCACCAAAGTGGCTGTTTGGGATGGGTTTCGGCTGAAAATCCTCATTGAACTGCCGCTTTGGGGGATATAGAATTACCCCTTTAAAGTCATATATTAAAAATGCTTTCTAAAGCATCAACTGAAAAGCAAAAAGGGAATTTGTATCCACTAATGCAGCGATTCCCAACCCCAGTCCTCAAGTACACCCCAACAAGTCAGGTTTTAAGGATATCCCTGCTTCAGCACAGGTTGCTCAATCAAAATAGCTGAGCCAATGATTGAGCATACCTGTGCTGAAGCAGGGATATCCCTAATACCTGGCCTGTTGGGGGTACTTGAGGACTGGAGTTGGGAACGCCAACCTTAATACAAAGCCCCTGGGTCTAAGGAAATAAGAAAATGTATGACCGCAGACGAATCAAGCATCATCTCCCTCATAACTTTTTCTCCACCTCCTGTTTTAACTCCCCATAAAAGCTAATATGTCATTATAAATCTATATTTATGTTGCTGACTTGTTCAACAAATCAGTTATAGCCCCCAAAAACTGGCGATTCTTTTTTAAGCAAGTGACTATTTGGGCTCAGAGCCGGCTTGATAAATTGCAGGGCCAGGTGCAGTGTATGTGCTGGGCCTCGGACTTACCTCCACGCTCCGCAACGCAGGATTCTGAGGCCTACACATTATCAGCCACAGGCGCAGCCAGAGAAGAGATCACTGCTGTGAACTTTCAGTGGGTCCTAACATTGTGCGAGGCCAGGTGCTCCACCATAGTAACCACTGTCCGTTAGTGCGCATGGGTTGGGAGTGGAGGATGCTGGGAGTTGTACTTCACAGCTAAGTCGGCCTTGTCTGTGAACTCCAATTCCCAGCATCCTCTACTCTGCACACATGTGCACCGATAGTTGCTATGGCGGAGCACCTGGTCGCGCACAATGTTAGGACCCACCTAAAGATCACAGAGGGCCTCTTTTCTCTCGCAGTTTCAATCAACCTTGTAGATGATAGCAAAAGCTTACTGGTTCCGGTTTTAGCAACAGACTGAGAAGGGAGTTCATTTTACAAATTTGTATCACATAAGTACAAGGTTAATTACAAAATCAAAATTCTGTAAATTTTGGGGGGGAAAGTAATGTTTTATTTGCTTGCTATTTGTTTTCTGATTCTATATTATAGTTTTATAATTATAATAATCGCTTTAAAGAAGTATTACTTTTACATATGCAAATGTAACCTGGGTCCCCCTGGTCCTTCGTGGTCCACTTACCTCCCAACATGGCAGCAGAGGCATGCGGGAAGCTGCGGCAGGTGCAGGCGCTTAATGCGGGCGCCGCTAGAGGCAGGGACGGAGCTGCAGGTGTTCAGGATGGCGAGCAGGTCGCCGAAGGTACGCGGAGGCTGCCATCGATGGGCACCACCATTTTCTTGCAGTCGCGCATGCGCAGTGCAGGTATGGGTGGCGGCGGCCATCTTGGCACACCCTGCACTTGCGCAGAGCATCACACAGCAGCCGCCATTACAGCAAGTACTCTGCAGGGGAACTACATTTCCCAGAAGCCACACACCACATGCAGCCAGGGAACCAATAGGGCTGTAGAGATGACGGTGCAGCCAGTAGATATATTTGGCGTGCAGAGGAAGCCACGCCAGTAGGAGCTGGGAGGTCAGTAGGGTAGGTTGTTTAGGTGCAGGTGTCTTTGGCACCTGCACTAGGCCAGAGACCCCCTAAGCCCAGACACCCCTCAGTTTGTGGCTGCTGCAGGGACAAGCCCAGAGATAGGGACACTGCCCCTGTAGCATCAGTGTGACGGACCAAGGCAGGAAGTGACTGCATCTGGCCTCGGGTGGTCTGGGACCAGACCACCCATCTGCTGTCAGAGACATTTTACATGGTGGTACACTCCACGCGGGACCCACCCAACGTAGAGGTGGAGACTTCGCGGGTACATCATTGGATACGTGGGTCCCATCGTGCAACATCGGCACGCTCGGGTGCTGGAGCACCCCGGCAGGTACCTCAACTCATTATGTGCACCAACTTTACACCTTAGTGGGGCAGCGCTGTCTCACACACTTGGGCGGGTGGCTCCTTGTGGACACTAGGGTGGTTGGGTGCCCAAGGGCCCCTAGGTACTTTGGGTGGACTGCGTGTCAGGCGGAGGGGAACAGAGTGTTGGAGGGTACGACCGTGCATGGCAGAGTTGGTGGAGCTGGTACCGTATATCTACTTTATGTATATAGTAAACCGTTATCTTATACCAAGTGTGTATTTCTTATGTTGTCCTGTAATAGGGCTATTCCACATAGTAGAATCCCGTACAGGTGGAGGCGCTACCAATCATCGACTCAGGTACACCCCAGGCTCCCAGCAGCGGAGACACAGGCCTCCTGTGAGCCACAGGTAACACACCACACACACTAGCCACTATATCTCCCAGGAGGTGGGGGAAAGTGCGCTACACAAACAAAAAAAGAATAACTACTAACTTTGATTGAAACTCAAGTATTGAAAAAGATTTCAATAAAAGATTAAAAGTAGAAAATGTGAACATTTTATGAAGTGCATTTGCCGGGTCAACTAGGACTCACTATCAAATATTTGATTTTTCTAGGTAAATATGAGTGACCGACACAGAATCCCTCATGTCCATGTAAGTGGTGCACAGAAACGGAAATCAGCTGCAGAGCGTGAAAAGAAACAACAACAAATTATTTCAAAGGTGCCAAAAATGAGCAATTACTTCATGACTTCGGCTGCCTCCACCTCAAACCAAACAATTGAAGCTATTTCATCAGAATGCCCCATTGCAACAGAAACACCGGAAATTCCACTTTCATCTGTAACTGCTAAAACCATTGGTGTTGGTGAGACAAGTGAGCAAACAACAGGCGAAACACAGTCTATTAAGGCGAAGATAATCAATCAGAACTTAAAGAAAGAACTGGAAAGAAACATCACTGTTCTGAAAATGATAGTGGCTTGTGGCCAGAATTATCAACACCGGATATGATAAACTTTTGAGCCAAAAAAGGATCCTTCGATTTGCAAAACTATGATGGAGAATTGCTTGAGCGATTATCAGTACACCAAGAAGAACAGACCAAAGGTGAAAAGCATTTTGTTCGAAAATATACTGCAAATTTATTTCAACTAATAAATCAGAACAATGAGATTGTTAACCATTCTTGGCTGTGCTTCTCTCCAACTACTGGCAAAGTCTACTGCTATTGTATATCTGTAAACTTGTGGATACACAAAGTAAAACTGTTCATTTTGTGGATTTTGTGACTGGAAACATGGAAGTGAACGGTTGGCTGAACACGAGATTTCAAAGTATCACTTGGAATCTGGAACCATTTGGGCAAAACGTGGAAAGGAACTTGGGCACATTGACCAGGATTTGGCAAACCAAGAAGCAGAGTTGAGTAGATATTGGCAAAAGTTCTTCTCATGCGTGTTGAGAGAACCATAAAATAAATTGCTGAACATGGACTGGCTTTCCCGGGCTATAATGAAGTGGTTTGATCACCAATAAATGGTAACTATCTTGGTACTATGGAACTGCTAGCTGAAGATGATCTCTGTTCACATTAAACTACATGCAAATAAAGGAAGTGGTCATGCAAATTCCTGCCATCTACAATATGTGAAGAGCTGATTGGATTAATGGGTGAGGATGTCCTGAACCACATAATTGCAGGAAAAAAGAAGTCCAAGTATTATTCTGCGTGCGTTGATTCATCCCCAGATGAGTCTAATATTGACCAGTTGACTATAGTAATACGTTACATGGAAAATACATCTCCAAGGGAAAGGTTTCTAACATTCATGCCAAATTGTTGTCACACTAGTTCTGCTCTAGCTAATGCACTGCTTCAGGTCACGGATTGTCACAACATTGACACCAGTGATTATCGTGAACAGTCATATGATAATGCTGCAAATTTGAGTGGCAAATATAGAGGAATGCAAGCTCTCATACTTGAAAAAAAAAGCTAGTTACTTGTTACGCCATGTTGTGGTCATTTCCATAATTTAGTAGGGAAGATGGCGGACAATACTTGCTCTGCAGCTGCACACTTCTTTAAGTTTGTCCAACAACTTTATATCTTTTTCATGACATCTCCTTCACGTTATGACCAAAATATTGTCTCGGGCAGACACAAAGTTGTATGTGCCTAAGCGTTTGAGTGAAACTCGTTGGTCTTGTAGGGCTGATGCGACAAAAGCGACTGTACACGGATATGAAAAGATTAAGGAAGCACTATTTGAAATTTCAAATTACCAGGAGCAAAAGAATGTGCTTCGAAATGAAGCTGGCGTCTTTAATGAAAAGGTGTGCAGTTTGGAAATTGCATTATACGCTTCATTTTGGAATGACATGTTGGAAAGATCCAAAAATGGTTATCGAGTCCGCAGGAACAGCACTGAAGTCTCTGAGAACATTTGTAGCATCAAAGAGAGACAAGTTCAATGAATTTGAGGATACGGCGAAGAGAAGGTCTAGAAATAAAGAGTATGTTCAAGTTCGATCTTGAGTGACAAATGTGCACCTCAATGCATAGAAGTACGGACAAGCACAAGAAGTCCAGATGTCAGCCAAAAAGAAGTTCCATACGCCCTGATTAAGCCAGTTACGGTGAAACGTACGTAGGGTACGTCTGACGTCACCATCACGTGACGTCGGCTCATCGGAGAGGTGTGGGCCTGTATTCCATCTGAGTGCTTCGTAGACTGCGTTCGTGGGCAGCAAGAGCACTCAGACCTAGGATTTGCCTAATCTACCTACTCTATATGTGTAAGGTTTGTCCTGCTAGGTATATAGCCTCAGTGAGGGAGTTAGTGATATGTGTATACATATATATACACTTAGAATGGTAAGCCTATTGGACTGCAGTTAGAATATGGGCAGCATAGAGTGGGGGGTCATTCACAGAGGTCCCTCCACCTGATAGGTATGCCCCATACATATGTATTTTGACTTAGACTGGTAATGAGCAATTTTTCTGCACTCTTCATCTTGTGTAGCTGGGTCAGGCTTTATAGCCTAACCAGCACCTCCCTGCCTGCCACAGTGCCATTTCTCACTGAGGCAGTGTCTTGTGTGTTACATCC
>NW_027455343.1:0-10000 GCF_040206685.1 Ascaphus truei
TGAGAGAGAAGGGAGGGGGGAGAGAGAGAGAGAAGGGAGTGGAGAGAGAGAGAAGGGAGAGGGAGAGCGAAGGAAAGGGGAGGGGAAAGGAAAAGGGAGAGAATGGAGAGATAAGGAAAAGGGAGAGAGCATGGAGAGGAGAGAGAAGGGAGAGGGAGAGAGGAGAGAGAGAAGGGGAGAGAGAGAGAAGGGAGAGGGAGAGACAGAGAGAAGGAAGAGGGTGAGAGAGAAGGGAAAGGGAGAGAGAGAGAAGGGAGAGGGAGAGAGAGAGAGAGAGAGAGGTAGAGGGAATGACGAGGGAGTTATAAGGGAGAGGGAGAGAGAAGGGAGGGGGAGAGAGAGAGAAGGGAGAGAGAGAGAGAGAGAGGGAGAGAGAGAGAGTGATGAGGGAGTGACAAGAAAAGGGAGAGAGAAGGGAGAGAGAAGGGAGAGGGAGAGAGGAGAGAGAGAAGGGAGAGAGAGAGAAGGGAGAGGGAGAGACAGAGAGAAGGAAAAGGGTGAGAGAGAAGGGAAAGGGAGAGAGAGAAGGGAGAGAGAGAAGGGAGAGGGAGAGAGAGAGGTAGAGGGAATGACGAGTGAGTTATAAGGGAGAGGAGAGAGAAGGGAGGGGGAGAGAGAGAGAGAGGGAGTGGAGAGAGAGAGAAGGGAGAGGGAGAGCGAAGGAAAGGGGAGGGGAAAGGAAAAGGGAGAGAATGGAGAGATAAGGAAAAGGGAGAGAGCATGGAGAGGGAGAGAGAAGGGAGAGGGAGAGAGGAGAGAGAGAAGGGAGAGAGAGAGAAGGGAGAGGGAGAGACAGAGAGAAGGAAGAGGGTGAGAGAGAAGGAAAGGGAGAGAGAGAGAAGGGAGAGGGAGAGAGAGAGGTAGAGGGAATGACGAGGGAGTTATAAGGAGAGGGAGAGAGAAGGGAGGGGGGAGAGAGAGAGAAGGGAGAGAGAGAGAGAGAGGGAGAGAGAGAGTGATGAGGGAGTGACAAGGAAAAGGGAGAGAGAAGGGAGAGAGAAGGGAGAGGGAGAGAGGGAGAGAGAGGGAGAGAGAGAGAAGGGAGAGGGAGAGACAGAGAGAAGGAAGAGGGTGAGAGAGAAGGGAAAGGGAGAGAGAGAGAAGGGAGAGAGAGAAGGGAGAGGGAGAGAGAGAGGTAGAGGGATGACGAGTGAGTTATAAGGGAGAGGGAGAGAGAAGGGAGGGGGAGAGAGAGAGAGAAGGGAGTGGAGAGAGAGAGAAGGGAGAGGGAGAGCGAAGGAAAGGGGAGGGGAAAGGAAAAGGGGAGAGAATGGAGAGATAGGAAAAGGGAGAGAGCATGGAGAGGAGAGAGAAGGGAGAGGGAGAGAGGAGAGAGAGAAGGGAGAGAGAGAGAAGGGAGAGGGAGAGACAGAGAGAAGGAAGAGGGTGAGAGAGAAGGGAAAGGGAGAGAGAGAGAAGGGAGGGAGAGAGAGAGGTAGAGGGAATGACGAGGGAGTTATAAGGGAGAGGGAGAGAGAAGGGAGGGGGAGAGAGAGAGAGAAGGGAGTGGAGAGAGAGAGAGAAGGGAGAGGAGGAGAGCGAAGGAAAGGGGAGGGGAAAGGATAAAGGGAGAGAATGGAGAGATAAGGAAAAGGGAGAGAGCATGGAAAGGGGAGGAGAGAAGTAAGAGGGAGAGAGAAGGAAGAGGGAGAGAGAAGGTATAGGGAGAGAGAAGGGAGAGGGAGATAGAAGGGGGTGACAAGGGAGAGAGGAGGGAGAGAGAAGGGAGAGGGAGAGAGAAGGAAAAGGGAGGGGAAGGAAAAGGGAGAGAGAAGGGATACGGAGAGAGAGAAGGTAGATGTAGAGAGAAGGGAGATGGAGAAAGAAGGAAGATGGAGAAGGGAGAGAGAGAGAAGGGAGAGAGAGAGAGTGATGAGGGGAGTGACAAGGAAAAGGGATTGAGAAGGGAGAGGGAGAGAGAAGGGAGAGGGAGAGAGGAGAGAGAGGAAGGGAGAGAGAGAAGGGAGAGGGGAGGGAGAGAGAAGGAAGAGGGTGAGAGAGAAGGGAAAGGGAGAGAGAGAAGGGAGAGGGAATGACGAGGGAGTTATAAGGGAGAGGGAGAGAGAAGGGAGGGGGAGAGAGAAGGAAGATGGAGAGAGAAGGAAGATGGGGATAGAAGGAAGAGGGAGAGGGAAGGAAGATGGAGAGAGAAGGAAGATGGAGAGAGAAGGAAGATGGAGAGAGAAGGAAGATGGAGAGAGAAGGAAGATGGGAGAGAAGGAAGTGGGGAGGGGGAAGGAAGAGGGAGAGAGAAGGAAGAGGGAGAGAGAATGGAGAGACAAGGGAGAGGTAGAAACAAGGGAGAGGGAGCGACAAGGGATAGGGAGAGAGAGGAGGAAGAGGGAGAGAGAGAAGGAAGAGGGAGAGAAAGAAGGAAGAGGGAGAGAGAGAAGGGATAGGGAGAGAGAGAAGGTAGATGTAGAGAGAGGGAGATGGAGAAGAAGGAAGATGGAGAAGGGAGAGAGAGAGAGAGAGAGAGAGAGATGAGAGAGGAGAGAGAGAGAGAGAGAGAGAAGGGAGAGAGTGTGATGAGGGAGTGACAAGGAAAAGGGAGAGAGAAGGAGTAGAGGGAGAGAGAAGGGAGAGGGAGTGAGAGAAGGGAGAGAGAGAGAAGAGAGACGGAGAGACAGAGAGAAGGAAGAGGGTGAGAGAGAAAGGAATGGTTGAGAGAGAGAAGGGAGAGGGAGAGGGAATGACGAGGGAGTTATAAGGGAGAGGGAGAGAGAAGGGAGGGGGAGATAGAGAAGGGAGTGGAGAGAGAGAGAAGGGAGAGGGAGAGCGAAGGAAAGGGGAGGGGAAAGGAAAAGGGAGAGAATGGAGAGATAAGGAAAGGGAGAGAGCATGGAAAGGGAGAGAGAAGGGATAGGGGAAATAGAAGGGAGAGAAAGGCAGAGGGATAGAGAAGGGAGTGAGAAAAGGGGAGAGAGAAAGAAAAGGGAGAGAGAAGGGAAAAGGAGAGAGAAGGAAAAGGGAGAGAGAAGGAAAAGGGAGAGAGAAGGAAAAGGGAGAGAGAAGGAAAAGGGAGAGAGAATGGAGAGACAAGGGAGAGGGAGAGACAAGGAAAGGGAGAGAGAAGGGATAGGGAGAGAGAAGGGAGAGGGAGAGAGGAGGGGGGTGACAAGGGGAGAGAGGAGGGAGAGAGAAGGGAGAGGGAGAGAGAAGGAAAGGGGAGCGGAAAGGAAAAGGGAGAGAGAATGGAAAGGGAGAGAGAAGGAAGAGGGAGAGAGAAGGAAGAGGGAGAGAGAAGGAAGAGGGAGAGAGAAGGAAGATGGAGAGAGAAGGAAGAGGGAGAGGGAAGGAAGAGGGAGAGGGAAGGAAGAGGGAGAGGGAAGGAAGAGGGAGAGAGAATGGAGAGACAAGGGAGAGGTAGAAACAAGGCAGAGGGAGCGACAAGGGATAGGGAGAGAGAAGGAAGAGGGAGGGAGAAAAGGGATAGGGAGAGAGAGAGAAGGGATAGGGAGAGAGAGAAGGGATACGGAGAGAGAGAAGGGATACGGAGAGAGAGAAGGTAGATGTAGAGAGAAGGGAGATGGAGAAAGAAGGAAGATGGAGAAGGGAGAGAGAGAGAAGGGAGAGAGAGAGAGAGAGAGAGAGAGAGAGAGAGAGAGAGAAGGGAGAGAGAGAGTGATGAGGGAGTGACAAGGAAAAGGGAGAGAGGAGGGAGAGGGAGAGAGAAGGGAGAGGTAGATACAAGGGAGAGGGAGAGAGAAGGAAGAGGGAGAGAGAGAAGGGAGAGAGAGAGAGAAGGGAGAGAAAGAGAGTGATGAGGGAGTGACAAGGAAAAGGGAGAGAGGAGGGAGAGGGAGAGAGAAGGAGAGGGGAGAGGAGAGAGAGAAGGGAGAGTGAGAGAAGGAGAGGGATAGAACAGAGAGAAGGAAGAGGGTGAGAGAGAAGGGAAAGGGGAGAGAGAGAGAGAAGGGAGAGGAGAGAGAGAGAGAGAGTAGAGGGAATGATGAGGGAGTTATAAGGGAGAGAGAGAGAGAAGGGAGGGAGAGAGAGAGAGAGAGAGAGAGAGAGAGAGGGAGAAGAGAGAGAGAGAGAGAGAGAGAGAGAGAGAGAGAAGGGAGTGGAGAGAGAGAAGGGAGAGGGAAAGCAAAGGAAAGGGGAGGGGAAAGGAAAAGGGAGAGAATGGAGAGACAAGGAAAGGGAGAGAGAAGGGATAGGGAGAGAGAAGGGAGAGGGAGAGAGGAGGGGGTGACAAGGGAGAGAGGAGGGAGAGAGAAGGGAGAGGGAGAGAGAAGGAAAAGGGAGCGGAAAGGAAAAGGAGAGAGAGAAGGAAGATGGAGAGAGAAGGAAGATGGAGAGAGAAGGAGATGGAGAGAGAAGGAAGAGGGAGGAGGGAAGGAAGAGGGAGAGAGAATGGAGAGACAAGGAGAGGTAGAAACAAGGCAGAGGAGCGACAAGGGATAGGGAGAAGAGAAGGAAGAGGGAGAGAGAAAAGGGATAGGGAGAGAGAGAAGGGATAGGGAGAGAGAGAAGGGATACGGAGAGAGAGAAGGTAGATGTAGAGAGAAGGGAGATGGAGAAAGAAGGAAGATGGAGAAGGGAGAGAGAGAGAAGGGAGAGAGAGAGAGAGGGAGAGAGAAAGAGAGTGATGAGGGAGTGACAAGGAAAAGGGAGAGAGAAGGGAGAGAGAAGGGAGAGGGAGAGAGGAGAGAGAGAAGGGAGAGAGAGAGAAGGGAGAGGGAGAGACAGAGAGAAGGAAGAGGGTGAGAGAGAAGGGAAAGGAGAGAGAGAGAAGGGAGAGAGAGAAGGGAGAGGGAGAGAGAGAGGTAGAGGGAATGACGAGGGAGTTATAAGGGAGAGGGAGAGAGAAGGGAGGGGGAGAGAGAGAGAGAAGGGAGTGGAGAGAGAGAGAAGGGAGAGGGAGAGCGAAGGAAAGGGGAGGGGAAAGGAAAGGGAGAGAATGGAGAGATAAGGAAAAGGGAGAGAGCATGGAGAGGGAGAGAGAAGGGAGAGGGAGAGAGGAGAGAGAGAAGGGAGAGAGAGAGAAGGGAGAGGGAGAGACAGAGAGAAGGAAGAGGGTGAGAGAGAAGGGAAAGGGAGAGAGAGAGAAGGGAGAGGGAGGAGAGAGAGAGAGAGAGAGGTAGAGGGAATGACGAGGGAGTTATAAGGGAGAGGGAGAGAGAAGGGAGGGGGAGAGAGAGAGAAGGGAGAGAGAGAGAGAGAGAGGGAGAGAGAGAGAGTGATGAGGGAGTGACAAGGAAAAGGGAGAGAGAAGGGAGAGAGAAGGGAGAGGGAGAGAGGAGAGAGAGAAGGAGAGAGAGAGAGAAGGGAGAGGGAGAGACAGAGAGAAGGAAAAGGGTGAGAGAGAAGGGAAAGGAGAGAGAGAAGGGAGAGAGAGAAGGGAGAGGGAGAGAGAGAGGTAGAGGGAATGACGAGTGAGTTATAAGGGAGAGGGAGAGAGAAGGGAGGGGGAGAGAGAGAGAGAGGGAGTGGAGAGAGAGAGAAGGGAGAGGGAGAGCGAAGGAAGGGGAGGGGAAAGGAAAAGGGAGAGAATGGAGAGATAAGGAAAAGGGAGAGAGCATGGAGAGGGAGAGAGAAGGGAGAGGGAGAGAGGAGAGAGAGAAGGGAGAGAGAGAGAAGGGAGAGGGAGAGACAGAGAGAAGGAAGAGGGTGAGAGAGAAGGGAAAGGGAGAGAGAGAGAAGGGAGAGGGAGAGAGAGAGGTAGTGGGAATGACGAGGGAGTTATAAGGGAGAGGAGAGAGAAGGGAGGGGGAGAGAGAGAGAGAAGGGAGTGGAGAGAGAGAGAGAAGGGAGAGGGAGAACGAAGGAAAGGGGAGGGGAAAGGAAAAGGAGAGAATGGAGAGATAAGGAAAAGGGAGAGAGCATGGAAAGGGAGAGAGAAGTAAGAGGAGAGAGAAGGAAGAGGGAGAGAGAAAGGTATAGGGAGAGAGAAGGTAATAGGGAGAAGAGAAGGGAGAGGGAGATAGAAGGGGGTGACAAGGGAGAGAGGAGGGAGAGAGAAGGGAGAGGGAGAGAGAAGGAAAAGGGAGGGGAAAGGAAAAGGGAGAGAGAAGGAAGATGGAGAGAGAAGGAAGATGGAGAGAGAAGGAAGATGGAGAGAGAAGGAAGATGGAGAGAGAAGGAAGATGGAGAGAGAAGGAAGATGGAGAGAGAAGGAAGATGGAGAGAGAAGGAAGATGGGGAGAGAAGGAAGATGGGGAGAGAAGGAAGAGGGAGAGGGAAGGAAGAGGGAGAGAGAATGGAGAGACAAGGGAGAGGTAGAAACAAGGGAGAGGGAGCGTCAAGGGATAGGGAGAGAGAAGGAAGAGGGAGAGAGAGAAGGGATAGGAAGAGAGAGAAGGGATAGGGAGAGAGAGAAGGGATACGGAGAGAGAGAAGGTAGATGTAGAGAGATGGAGAAAGAAGGGAAGATGGAGAAGGGAGAGAGAGAGAAGGGAGAGAGAGAGAGTGATGAGGGAGTGACAAGGAAAAGGGATTGAGAAGGGAGAGGGAGAGAGAAGGGAGAGGGAGAGAGGAGAGAGAGAAGGGAGAGAGAGAAGGAGAGGGAGAGGGAGAGAGAAGGAAGAGGGTGAGAGAGAAGGGAAAGGGAGAGAGAGAAGGGAGAGGGAATGACGAGGGAGTTATAAGGGAGAGGGAGAGAGAAGGGAGGGGGAGAGAGAAGGAAGATGGAGAGAGAAGGAAGATGGGGAGAGAAGGAAGAGGGAGAGGGAAGGAAGATGGAGAGAGAAGGAAGATGGAGAGAGAAGGAAGATGGGGAGAGAAGGAAGAGGGAGAGGGAAGGAAGAGGGAGAGAGAAGGAAGAGGGAGAGAGAATGGAGAGACAAGGGAGAGGTAGAAACAAGGGAGAGGGAGCGACAAGGAAGAGGGAGAGAGAGAAGGAAGAGGGAGAGAAAGAAGGAAGAGGGAGAGAGAGAAGGGATAGGGAGAGAGAGAAGGTAGATGTAGAGAGAAGGGAGATGGAGAAGAAGGAAGATGGAGAAGGGAGAGAGAGAGAAGGGAGAGAGAGAGAGTGATGAGGGAGTGACAAGGAAAAGGGATTGAGAAGGGAGAGGGAGAGAGAAGGGTTAGGGTTAGGGTTAGGGTTAGGGTTAGGGTTAGGGTTAGGGTTAGGGTTAGGGTTAGGGTTATAGGGGAATACGAAAATTTAGGTATGTGACTCATTTGGGTACTAACCAATCAGAGAAGAGTTAGGGTTGAAAGTTAGGGTTGAAAGTTAGGGTTGAAAGTTAGGGTTGAAAGTTAGGGTTGAAAGTTAGGGTTGAAAGTTAGGGTTGACACTTAGGATTATTTTTCTATTTTTGTTTGGCCCAGGGTTATAGGGGAATACGAAAATTTAGGTATGTGACTCATTTGGGTACTAACCAATCAGAGAAGAGTTAGGGTTGAAAGTTAGGGTTGAAAGTTAGGGTTGAAAGTTAGGGTTGAAAGTTAGGGTTGACACTTAGGATTATTTTTCTATTTTTGTTTGGCCCAGGGTTATAGGGGAATACGAAAATTTAGGTATGTGACTCATTTGGGTACTAACCAATCAGAGAAGAGTTAGGGTTGAAAGTTAGGGTTGAAAGTTAGGGTTGAAAGTTAGGGTTGAAAGTTAGGGTTGACACTTAGGATTATTTTTCTATTTTTGTTTGGCCCAGGGTTATAGGGGAATACGAAAATTTAGGTATGTGACTCATTTGGGTACTAACCAATCAGAGAAGAGTTAGGGTTGAAAGTTAGGGTTGAAAGTTAGGGTTGAAAGTTAGGGTTGAAAGTTAGGGTTGAAAGTTAGGATTATTTTTCTATTTTTGTTTGGCCCAGGGTTATAGGGGAATACGAAAATTTAGGTATGTGACTCATTTGGGTACTAACCAATCAGAGAAGAGTTAGGGTTGAAAGTTAGGGTTGAAAGTTAGGGTTGAAAGTTAGGGTTGAAAGTTAGGATTATTTTTCTATTTTTGTTTGGCCCAGGGTTATAGGGGAATACGAAAATTTAGGTATGTGACTCATTTGGGTACTAACCAATCAGAGAAGAGTTAGGGTTGAAAGTTAGGGTTGAAAGTTAGGGTTGAAAGTTAGGGTTGAAAGTTAGGGTTGAAAGTTAGGGTTGACACTTAGGATTATTTTTCTATTTTTGTTTGGCCCAGGGTTAGGGTTAGGGTTAGGGTTAGGGTTATAGGGGAATACGAAAATTTAGGTATGTGACTCATTTGGGTACTAACCAATCAGAGAAGAGTTAGGGTTGAAAGTTAGGGTTGAAAGTTAGGGTTGAAAGTTAGGGTTGAAAGTTAGGGTTGACACTTAGGATTATTTTTCTATTTTTGTTTGGCCCAGGGTTATAGGGGAATACGAAAATTTAGGTATGTGACTCATTTGGGTACTAACCAATCAGAGAAGAGTTAGGGTTGAAAGTTAGGGTTGAAAGTTAGGGTTGAAAGTTAGGGTTGAAAGTTAGGATTATTTTTCTATTTTTGTTTGGCCCAGGGTTATAGGGGAATACGAAAATTTAGGTATGTGACTCATTTGGGTACTAACCAATCAGAGAAGAGTTAGGGTTGAAAGTTAGGGTTGAAAGTTAGGGTTGAAAGTTAGGGTTGAAAGTTAGGGTTGACACTTAGGATTATTTTTCTATTTTTGTTTGGCCCAGGGTTATAGGGGAATACGAAAATTTAGGTATGTGACTCATTTGGGTACTAACCAATCAGAGAAGAGTTAGGGTTGAAAGTTAGGGTTGAAAGTTAGGGTTGAAAGTTAGGGTTGAAAGTTAGGGTTGACACTTAGGATTATTTTTCTATTTTTGTTTGGCCCAGGGTTAGGGTTAGGGTTAGGGTTAGGGTTAGGGTTAGGGTTAGGGTTAGGGTTATAGGGGAATACGAAAATTTAGGTATGTGACTCATTTGGGTACTAACCAATCAGAGAAGAGTTAGGGTTGAAAGTTAGGGTTGAAAGTTAGGGTTGAAAGTTAGGGTTGAAAGTTAGGGTTGACACTTAGGATTATTTTTCTATTTTTGTTTGGCCCAGGGTTATAGGGGAATACGAAAATTTAGGTATGTGACTCATTTGGGTACTAACCAATCAGAGAAGAGTTAGGGTTGAAAGTTAGGGTTGAAAGTTAGGGTTGAAAGTTAGGGTTGAAAGTTAGGGTTGACACTTAGGATTATTTTTCTATTTTTGTTTGGCCCAGGGTTATAGGGGAATACGAAAATTTAGGTATGTGACTCATTTGGGTACTAACCAATCAGAGAAGAGTTAGGGTTGAAAGTTAGGGTTGAAAGTTAGGGTTGAAAGTTAGGGTTGAAAGTTAGGGTTGACACTTAGGATTATTTTTCTATTTTTGTTTGGCCCAGGGTTATAGGGGAATACGAAAATTTAGGTATGTGACTCATTTGGGTACTAACCAATCAGAGAAGAGTTAGGGTTGAAAGTTAGGGTTGAAAGTTAGGGTTGAAAGTTAGGGTTGAAAGTTAGGGTTGAAAGTTAGGGTTGACACTTAGGATTATTTTTCTATTTTTGTTTGGCCCAGGGTTATAGGGGAATACGAAAATTTAGGTATGTGACTCATTTGGGTACTAACCAATCAGAGAAGAGTTAGGGTTGAAAGTTAGGGTTGAAAGTTAGGGTTGAAAGTTAGGGTTGAAAGTTAGGGTTGACACTTAGGATTATTTTTCTATTTTTGTTTGGCCCAGGGTTATAGGGGAATACGAAAATTTAGGTATGTGACTCATTTGGGTACTAACCAATCAGAGAAGAGTTAGGGTTGAAAGTTAGGGTTGAAAGTTAGGGTTGAAAGTTAGGGTTGAAAGTTAGGGTTGAAAGTTAGGTTTGACACTTAGGATTATTTTTCTATTTTTGTTTGGCCCAGGGTTAGGGTTAGGGTTAGGGTTAGGGTTAGGGTTAGGGTTAGGGTTAGGGTTAGGGTTATAGGGGAATACGAAAATTTAGGTATGTGACTCATTTGGGTACTAACCAATCAGAGAAGAGTTAGGGTTGAAAGTTAGGGTTGAAAGTTAGGGTTGAAAGTTAGGGTTGAAAGTTAGGGTTGACACTTAGGATT
>NW_027455343.1:15000-35000 GCF_040206685.1 Ascaphus truei
TTGAAAGTTAGGGTTGAAAGTTAGGGTTGAAAGTTAGGGTTGAAAGTTAGGGTTGACACTTAGGATTATTTTTCTATTTTTGTTTGGCCCAGGGTTATAGGGGAATACGAAAATTTAGGTATGTGACTCATTTGGGTACTAACCAATCAGAGAAGAGTTAGGGTTGAAAGTTAAGGTTGAAAGTTAGGGTTGAAAGTTAGGGTTGACACTTAGGATTATTTTTCTATTTTTGTTTGGCCCAGGGTTATAGGGGAATACGAAAATTTAGGTATGTGACTCATTTGGGTACTAACCAATCAGAGAAGAGTTAGGGTTGAAAGTTAGGGTTGAAAGTTAGGGTTGAAAGTTAGGGTTGACATTTAGGATTATTTTTCTATTTTTGTTTGGCCCAGGGTTATAGGGGAATACGAAAATTTAGGTATGTGACTCATTTGGGTACTAACCAATCAGAGAAGAGTTAGGGTTGAAAGTTAGGGTTGAAAGTTAGGGTTGAAAGTTAGGGTTGACACTTAGGATTATTTTTCTATTTTTGTTTGGCCCAGGGTTATAGGGGAATACGAAAATTTAGGTATGTGACTCATTTGGGTACTAACCAATCAGAGAAGAGTTAGGGTTGAAAGTTAGGGTTGAAAGTTAGGGTTGAAAGTTAGGGTTGAAAGTTAGGGTTGACACTTAGGATTATTTTTCTATTTTTGTTTGGCCCAGGGTTATAGGGGAATACGAAAATTTAGGTATTAGGGTTAGGGTTAGGGTTAGGGTTAGGGTTAGGGTTAGGGTTATAGGGGAATACGAAAATTTAGGTATGTGACTCATTTGGGTACTAACCAATCAGAGAAGAGTTAGGGTTGAAAGTTAGGGTTGAAAGTTAGGGTTGAAAGTTAGGGTTGAAAGTTAGGGTTAGGGTTAGGGTTAGGGTTAGGGTTAGGGTTAGGGTTATAGGGGAATACGAAAATTTAGGTATGTGACTCATTTGGGTACTAACCAATCAGAGAAGAGTTAGGGTTGAAAGTTAGGGTTGAAAGTTAGGGTTGAAAGTTAGGGTTGAAAGTTAGGGTTGAAAGTTAGGGTTGACACTTAGGATTATTTTTCTATTTTTGTTTGGCCCAGGGTTATAGGGGAATACGAAAATTTAGGTATGTGACTCATTTGGGTACTAACCAATCAGAGAAGAGTTAGGGTTGAAAGTTAGGGTTGAAAGTTAGGGTTGAAAGTTAGGGTTGAAAGTTAGGGTTGACACTTTGGATTATTTTTCTATTTTTATTTGGCCCAGGGTTATAGGGGAATACGAAAATTTAGGTATATGACTCATTTGGGTACTAACCAATCAGAGAAGAGTTAGGGTTGAAAGTTAGGGTTGAAAGTTAGGGTTGAAAGTTAGGGTTGAAAGTTAGGGTTGAAAGTTAGGGTTGACACTTAGGATTATTTTTCTATTTTTGTTTGGCCCAGGGTTATAGGGGAATACGAAAATTTAGGTATGTGACTCATTTGGGTACTAACCAATCAGAGAAGAGTTAGGGTTGAAAGTTAGGGTTGAAAGTTAGGGTTGAAAGTTAGGGTTGAAAGTTAGGGTTGACACTTAGGATTATTTTTCTATTTTTGTTTGGCCCAGGGTTATAGGGGAATACGAAAATTTAGGTATGTGACTCATTTGGGTACTAACCAATAAGAGAAGAGTTAGGGTTGAAAGTTAGGGTTGAAAGTTAGGGTTGAAAGTTAGGGTTGACACTTTGGATTATTTTTCTATTTTTATTTGGCCCAGGGTTATAGGGGAATACGAAAATTTAGGTATGTGACTCATTTGGGTACTAACCAATCAGAGAAGAGTTAGGGTTGAAAGTTAGGGTTGAAAGTTAGGGTTGAAAGTTAGGGTTGAAAGTTAGGGTTGACATTTAGGATTATTTTTCTATTTTTGTTTGGCCCAGGGTTATAGGGGAATACGAAAATTTAGGTATGTGACTCATTTGGGTACTAACCAATCAGAGAAGAGTTAGGGTTGAAAGTTAGGGTTGAAAGTTAGGGTTGAAAGTTAGGGTTGAAAGTTAGGGTTGAAAGTTAGGGTTGACACTTAGGATTATTTTTCTATTTTTGTTTGGCCCAGGGTTATAGGGGAATACGAAAATTTAGGTATGTGACTCATTTGGGTACTAACCAATCAGAGAAGAGTTAGGGTTGAAAGTTAGGGTTGAAAGTTAGGGTTGAAAGTTAGGGTTGACACTTAGGATTATTTTTCTATTTTTGTTTGGCCCAGGGTTATAGGGGAATACGAAAATTTAGGTATGTGACTCATTTGGGTACTAACCAATCAGAGAAGAGTTAGGGTTGAAAGTTAGGGTTGAAAGTTAGGGTTGAAAGTTAGGGTTGAAAGTTAGGGTTGAAAGTTAGGGTTGAAAGTTAGGGTTGAAAGTTAGGGTTGACACTTAGGATTATTTTTCTATTTTTGTTTGGCCCAGGGTTATAGGGGAATACGAAAATTTAGGTATGTGACTCATTTGGGTACTAACCAATCAGAGAAGAGTTAGGGTTGAAAGTTAGGGTTGAAAGTTAGGGTTGAAAGTTAGGGTTGACACTTAGGATTATTTTTCTATTTTTGTTTGGCCCAGGGTTATAGGGGAATACGAAAATTTAGGTATGTGACTCATTTGGGTACTAACCAATCAGAGAAGAGTTAGGGTTGAAAGTTAGGGTTGAAAGTTAGGGTTGAAAGTTAGGGTTGAAAGTTAGGGTTGAAAGTTAGGGTTGACACTTAGGATTATTTTTCTATTTTTGTTTGGCCCAGGGTTATAGGGGAATACGAAAATTTAGGTATGTGACTCATTTGGGTACTAACCAATCAGAGAAGAGTTAGGGTTGAAAGTTAGGGTTGAAAGTTAGGGTTGAAAGTTAGGGTTGACACTTAGGATTATTTTTCTATTTTTGTTTGGCCCAGGGTTATAGGGGAATACGAAAATTTAGGTATGTGACTCATTTGGGTACTAACCAATCAGAGAAGAGTTAGGGTTGAAAGTTAGGGTTGAAAGTTAGGGTTGAAAGTTAGGATTATTTTTCTATTTTTGTTTGGCCCAGGGTTATAGGGGAATACGAAAATTTAGGTATGTGACTCATTTGGGTACTAACCAATCAGAGAAGAGTTAGGGTTGAAAGTTAGGGTTGAAAGTTAGGGTTGAAAGTTAGGGTTGAAAGTTAGGGTTGACACTTAGGATTATTTTTCTATTTTTGTTTGGCCCAGGGTTATAGGGGAATACGAAAATTTAGGTATGTGACTCATTTGGGTACTAACCAATCAGAGAAGAGTTAGGGTTGAAAGTTAGGGTTGAAAGTTAGGGTTGAAAGTTAGGGTTGAAAGTTAGGGTTGAAAGTTAGGGTTGAAAGTTAGGGTTGACACTTAGGATTATTTTTCTATTTTTGTTTGGCCCAGGGTTATAGGGGAATACGAAAATTTAGGTATGTGACTCATTTGGGTACTAACCAATCAGAGAAGAGTTAGGGTTGAAAGTTAGGGTTGAAAGTTAGGGTTGAAAGTTAGGGTTGAAAGTTAGGGTTGACACTTAGGATTATTTTTCGATTTTTGTTTGGCCCAGGGTTATAGGGGAATACGAAAATTTAGGTATGTGACTCATTTGGGTACTAACCAATCAGAGAAGAGTTAGGGTTGAAAGTTAGGGTTGAAAGTTAGGGTTGAAAGTTAGGGTTGAAAGTTAGGGTTGACACTTAGGATTATTTTTCTATTTTTGTTTGGCCCAGGGTTATAGGGGAATACGAAAATTTAGGTATGTGACTCATTTGGGTACTAACCAATCAGAGAAGAGTTAGGGTTGAAAGTTAGGGTTGAAAGTTAGGGTTGAAAGTTAGGGTTGAAAGTTAGGGTTGAAAGTTAGGATTATTTTTCTATTTTTGTTTGGCCCAGGGTTATAGGGGAATACGAAAATTTAGGTATGTGACTCATTTGGGTACTAACCAATCAGAGAAGAGTTAGGGTTGAAAGTTAGGGTTGAAAGTTAGGGTTGAAAGTTAGGGTTGAAAGTTAGGGTTGACACTTAGGATTATTTTTCTATTTTTGTTTGGCCCAGGGTTATAGGGGAATACGAAAATTTAGGTATGTGACTCATTTGGGTACTAACCAATCAGAGAAGAGTTAGGGTTGAAAGTTAGGGTTGAAAGTTAGGGTTGAAAGTTAGGGTTGAATGTTAGGGTTGAAAGTTAGGGTTGACACTTAGGATTATTTTTCTATTTTTGTTTGGCCCAGGGTTATAGGGGAATACGAAAATTTAGGTATGTGACTCATTTGGGTACTAACCAATCAGAGAAGAGTTAGGGTTGAAAGTTAGGGTTGAAAGTTAGGGTTGAAAGTTAGGGTTGACACTTTGGATTATTTTTCTATTTTTATTTGGCCCAGGGTTATAGGGGAATACGAAAATTTAGGTATGTGACTCATTTGGGTACTAACCAATCAGAGAAGAGTTAGGGTTGAAAGTTAGGGTTGAAAGTTAGGGTTGAAAGTTAGGGTTGAAAGTTAGGGTTGACACTTAGGATTATTTTTCTATTTTTGTTTGGCCCAGGGTTATAGGGGAATACGAAAATGTAGGTATGTGACTCATTTGGGTACTAACCAATCAGAGAAGAGTTAGGGTTGAAAGTTAGGGTTGAAAGTTAGGGTTGAAAGTTAGGGTTGACACTTAGGATTATTTTTCTATTTTTGTTTGGCCCAGGGTTATAGGGGAATACGAAAATTTAGGTATGTGACTCATTTGGGTACTAACCAATCAGAGAAGAGTTAGGGTTGAAAGTTAGGGTTGAAAGTTAGGGTTGAAAGTTAGGGTTGAAAGTTAGGGTTGACACTTAGGATTATTTTTCTATTTTTGTTTGGCCCAGGGTTATAGGGGAATACGAAAATTTAGGTATGTGACTCATTTGGGTACTAACCAATCAGAGAAGAGTTAGGGTTGAAAGTTAGGGTTGAAAGTTAGGGTTGAAAGTTAGGGTTGAAAGTTAGGATTATTTTTCTATTTTTGTTTGGCCCAGGGTTATAGGGGAATACGAAAATTTAGGTATGTGACTCATTTGGGTACTAACCAATCAGAGAAGAGTTAGGGTTGAAAGTTAGGGTTGAAAGTTAGGGTTGAAAGTTAGGGTTGAAAGTTAGGGTTGACACTTAGGATTATTTTTCGATTTTTGTTTGGCCCAGGGTTATAGGGGAATACGAAAATTTAGGTATGTGACTCATTTGGGTACTAACCAATCAGAGAAGAGTTAGGGTTGAAAGTTAGGGTTGAAAGTTAGGGTTGAAAGTTAGGGTTGAAAGTTAGGGTTGACACTTAGGATTATTTTTCTATTTTTGTTTGGCCCAGGGTTATAGGGGAATACGAAAATTTAGGTATGTGACTCATTTGGGTACTAACCAATCAGAGAAGAGTTAGGGTTGAAAGTTAGGGTTGAAAGTTAGGGTTGAAAGTTAGGGTTGAAAGTTAGGGTTGACACTTAAGATTATTTTTCTATTTTTGTTTGGCCCAGGGTTATAGGGGAATACGAAAATTTAGGTATGTGACTCATTTGGGTACTAACCAATCAGAGAAGAGTTAGGGTTGAAAGTTAGGGTTGAAAGTTAGGGTTGAAAGTTAGGGTTGACACTTAGGATTATTTTTCTATTTTTGTTTGGCCCAGGGTTATAGGGGAATACGAAAATTTAGGTATGTGACTCATTTGGGTACTAACCAATCAGAGAAGAGTTAGGGTTGAAAGTTAGGGTTGAAAGTTAGGGTTGAAAGTTAGGGTTGAAAGTTAGGGTTGAAAGTTAGGGTTGACACTTAGGATTATTAGGGTTAGGGTTAGGGTTAGGGTTAGGGTTAGGGTTAGGGTTAGGGTTATAGGGGAATACGAAAATTTAGGTATGTGACTCATTTGGGTACTAACCAATCAGAGAAGAGTTAGGGTTGAAAGTTAGGGTTAGGGTTAGGGTTAGGGTTAGGGTTAGGGTTAGGGTTAGGGTTATAGGGGAATACGAAAATTTAGGTATGTGACTCATTTGGGTACTAACCAATCAGAGAAGAGTTAGGGTTGAAAGTTAGGGTTGAAAGTTAGGGTTGAAAGTTAGGGTTGAAAGTTAGGGTTGAAAGTTAGGGTTGAAAGTTAGGGTTGAAAGTTAGGGTTGAAAGTTAGGGTTGAAAGTTAGGGTTGAAAGTTAGGGTTGACACTTAGGATTATTTTTCTATTTTTGTTTGGCCCAGGGTTATAGGGGAATACGAAAATTTAGGTATGTGACTCATTTGGGTACTAACCAATCAGAGAAGAGTTAGGGTTGAAAGTTAGGGTTGAAAGTTAGGGTTGAAAGTTAGGGTTGAAAGTTAGGGTTGAAAGTTAGGGTTGACACTTAGGATTATTTGTCTATTTTTGTTTGGCCCAGGGTTATAGGGGAATACGAAAATTTAGGTATGTGACTCATTTGGGTACTAACCAATCAGAGAAGAGTTAGGGTTGAAAGTTAGGGTTGAAAGTTAGGGTTGAAAGTTAGGGTTGAAAGTTAGGGTTGACACTTAGGATTATTTTTCTATTTTTGTTTGGCCCAGGGTTATAGGGGAATACGAAAATTTAGGTATGTGACTCATTTGGGTACTAACCAATCAGAGAAGAGTTAGGGTTGAAAGTTAGGGTTGAAAGTTAGGGTTGAAAGTTAGGGTTGACACTTAGGATTATTTTTCTATTTTTGTTTGGCCCAGGGTTATAGGGGAATACGAAAATTTAGGTATGTGACTCATTTGGGTACTAACCAATCAGAGAAGAGTTAGGGTTGAAAGTTAGGGTTGAAAGTTAGGGTTGAAAGTTAGGGTTGAAAGTTAGGGTTGACACTTAGGATTATTTTTCTATTTTTGTTTGGCCCAGGGTTATAGGGGAATACGAAAATTTAGGTATGTGACTCATTTGGGTACTAACCAATCAGAGAAGAGTTAGGGTTGAAAGTTAGGGTTGAAAGTTAGGGTTGAAAGTTAGGGTTGAAAGTTAGGGTTGAAAGTTAGGGTTGACACTTAGGATTATTTTTCTATTTTTGTTTGGCCCAGGGTTATAGGGGAATACGAAAATTTAGGTATGTGACTCATTTGGGTACTAACCAATCAGAGAAGAGTTAGGGTTGAAAGTTAGGGTTGAAAGTTAGGGTTGAAAGTTAGGGTTGAAAGTTAGGGTTGAAAGTTAGGGTTGACACTTAGGATTATTTTTCTATTTTTGTTTGGCCCAGGGTTATAGGGGAATACGAAAATTTAGGTATGTGACTCATTTGGGTACTAACCAATCAGAGAAGAGTTAGGGTTAGCGTTGAAAGTTAGGGTTAGGGTTGACCCTTACGATTATTTTTGTATTTGTGTTTGGTGAAAAAAGAATAGAACATTTTTAGTTATGTGACTCATTTAGGTACTTGGCCAATGAGAGTTAAGTTCTGAACAATTTAGGGAGGGTGTGGTTTGGGGTTGAAAGTGTGGTAAGAAAAAGTGTAAGTGGGTAAGAACGTGAGGGAGGTTGTGGGTAGGTGGGTGAGGGAGGTTTAGGGATGTATGGTGGGTGTGGGTAAGGAGGTTGAAGGTTTTTGAGGGAAGGTGGATGATGAAGAGAGTGGGTAGGTGGTGTTGAAGGTGGATTAGGGAGGGTGAGTAAATGTGTCTGGGAGGGTGAGGATGAAGGTGGGTGAAAAAAGTGTGGGTCAGTTCAGGTATGGGTGAGTGGGCAAGGGTGAGGCTGGGTATTGGTGTGCAGGTAAGGGTGGTGAAGGTGAATTTTAATATGGATGATGAGGGTAGAAGGTGGGTGAGGGAGGTTGGGTGAAGGAGGGTGTGGGAAGGTGATGTTGAAGGTGGGTGAGGGATGGTTAATATGGGTATAGGAGGCTTTGTAGGTAAGGTTGAGGCCAGTAAGGTAGAGTGAACATGGGTGAGGGAGGGTGAAGATTAAGGTGGAAGAGGGAGGGTGTGTTTAAGTGGGGTTAAAGGTTGGTGAATGTAGGTGAGGTAGGGGGATGAGTGAAGGTGTGGGTGAGTGAAGGTGTTGGTGAGGGGGCAATGGTGGGTGGGTGAAGGTGGATGAGTGTGAGGGTGAAGGTGGATGAGGTGGTGGGTGATAGTGAACATGGGTCAAGAGCGGGTGAGGGAGGGCATGGAATCAGTCTGTGAGCCTGCCCTTTCTATTTTGTTGTATATATTCTATTCCCTATCCAATTGACATGTTGCATTTATATGCAGTTAGTCATTCAAAAATTTGAAAACTCTTGCATTCGTTGCATGTTAGCGAGAGGCACCCTTAGAGGTAAAGAGCTAGCTTTTACCTCACTACTAAGTACTTGGACATTGAGGACTAGATCCGTTTTGTACAGAGCGGAGCTTCTCCTCTGCCGTATGCTAGGAGTGAAGAAGCACTACTGTCTATCGTCCGTAAAGGGGTATGCTTTCTTCCCCCAATTTACAGTCGAGCTAGCGCTGCAGATGGGACAGTAGCGAAGAGTTCACTGCCTGACTCTAAAAGGGCACACTCGTGTAAAGGGAGAGAAATCAACTCAAAGCTTTATATCCTGAGAGATAAAAGCAATGCATTGTGTAGGTGTACTCACTTACCTCAACTACTTACCTCCTTGTTAGTATGTCCTTTGTGAACATCATCTTGATAGACGAACTTACCTATTTTCATACTGCAAATAAATTTTACCCAAGATAAGTGAAAAAATATAATGCAATCCCCTTTAGAGCAATGCAGTTGAGGACCCTCTTTCACTGATGGACTAAATAAACAATGCTTAGACTGAGTGAGAGAGGGGTTTGTGAGAGAGAGGGGAGAGTGGTAGTCCTTGAAAGAGAGAGAGAAAGAAAGGACATTTGTGAGAGTAAAATACAGGTGATTTAGAAGGAGCAGGGATGCTAGTCAGGGAGAGTAATAGAGAGCAGGGAGAGAAAGAGAGGGTGTGAGAAAGAAAAAGAGAGAGAGAGAAGTGGAAGAAAGAAATGTGTGTGAGAGCAAGAGACGGGTTGAAGTGAAAGAGATAGAGTGGGAGTAAGAGAGAAAAAAATTGAGAGAAGGGAGAGGGAGAGAGAAGGGAGAGGGAGAGAGAAGAGAGGGAGAGAGAAGGGAGAGAGAGAAAGCAGGGAGAGACAAGTGTGAGAGGAGGGACAGAGAAGGGAGAGGGAGAGAGAAGGGAGAGGGAGAGAAAAGGAAAAGGGAGAGAAAATGAAAAGGGAGAGAGAAGGAAATGGAGATAGAAGGAAAAGGGAGAGAGAAGGAAGAGGGAGAGAGAATGGAGAGACAAGGGAGAGGGAGAGACAAGGAAAGGGAGAGAGAAGGGATAGTGAGAGAAAAGGGAGAGGGAGAGAGATGGAAGTGACAAGGGAGAGAGGAGGGAGAGAGAAGGGAGAGGGAGAGCGAAGGAAAGGAGAGGGGAAAGGAAAAGGGAGAGAATGGAGAGACAAGGAAAAGGGAGAGAGCATGGAAAGTGAGAGAGAAGGAAGAAGGAGAGAGAAGGAAGAGGGAGAGAGATGGGATAGGGAGAGAGAAGGGAGAGAGAAGGCAGAGGGATAGAGAAGGGAGTGAGAAAAGGGAGAGAGAAGGGAGAGAGAAAGAAAAGGGAGAGAGAAGGGAGAGGGAGAGACAAGGAAAGGGAGAGATAAGGGATAGGGAGAGAGAAGGGATAGGGAGAGAGAGAAGGGATAGGGAGAGGAAGAAGGGATACGGAGAGAGAGAAGGTAGATGTAGAGAGAAGGGAGATGGAGAGAGAAGGGAGAGGGAGAGAGAAGGGTGAGGGAGAGAAAAGGAAAAGGGAAAGAAAAGGAAAAGGGAGAGAAAAGGAAAAGGGAGAGAAAAGGAAAAGGGAGAGAAAAGGAAAAGGGAGAGAAAAGGAAAAGAAAAGGGAGAGAAAAGGGAGAGAAAAGGGAGAGAAAAGGGAGAGAAAAGGGAGAGAAAAGGGAGAGAGAAGGCAAAATGAGAGAGAAGGTAAAGGGAGAGAGAAGGAAAAGGGAGAGAGAAGGAAAGGGAGATAGAAGGAAAAGGGAGAGAGAAGGAAGAGGGAGAGAGAAGGAAGAGGGAGAGAGAATGGAGAGACAAGGGAGAGGGAGAGACAAGGAAAGGGAGAGAGAAGGGATAGGGAGAGAGAAGGGATAGGGAGAGAGAAGGGAGAGGGAGAGAGAAGGGAGAGGGAGAGAGTGATGAGGGAGTGACAAGGAAAAGGGAGAGAGAAGGGAGAGGGAGAGAGAAGGGAGAGGGAGAGAGGAGAGAGAGAAGGGAGAGAGAGAAGGGAGAGGGATAGACAGAGAGAAGGAAGAGGGTGCGAGAGAAGGGAAAGGGAGAGAGAGAGAAGGGAGAGGGGGAGAGAGAGGTAGAGGGAATGATCAGGGAGTTATAAGGGAGAGGGATAGAGAAGGGAGGGGGAGAGAGAGAGAGAAGGGAGTGGAGAGAGAGAGAAGGGAGAGGGAGAGCAAAGGAAAGGGGAGGGGAAAGGAAAAGGGAGAGAATGGAGAGACAAGGAAAAGGGAGAGAGATTGGAAAGGGAGAGAGAAGGAAGAGGGAGAGAGAAGGAAGAGGGAGAGAGAATGGATAGGGAGAGAGAAGGGAGAGAGAAGGCAGAGGGATAGAGAAGGGAGTGAGAAAATGGAGAGAGAAAGAAAAGGGAGAGAGAAGGAAAAGGGAGAGAGAAGGAAAAGGGAGAGAGAAGGAAAGGGAGATAGAAGGAAAAGGGAGAGAGAATGAGAAGGGAGAGAGAATGGAGAGACAAGGAAGAGGGAGAGACAAGGAAAGGGAGAGAGAAGGGATAGGGAGAGCGAAGGAAGAGGGAGAGAGAAAAGGGAGAGAGAGAGAGAAGGGAGAGAAAGAGAGTGATGAGGGAGTGACAAGGAAAAGGGAGAGAGAAGGGAGAGGGAGAGAGAAGGGAGAGGGAGAGAGGAGAGAGAAAAGGGAGAGAGAGAGAAGGGAGAGGGAGAGAGAGAGGTAGAGGGAATGACGAGGGAGTTATAAGGGAGAGGGAGAGAGAAGGGAGGGGGAGAGAGAGAGAAGGGAGTGGAGAGAGAGAGAAGGGAGTGGAGAGAGAGAGAAGGGAGAGGGAGAGCGAAGGAAAGGGGAGGCAAGGAAAAGGGAGAGAATGGAGAGATAAGGAAAAGGGAGAGAGCATGGAAAGGGAGAGAGCATGGAAAGGGAGTGAGAAGTAAGAGGGAGAGAGAAGGAAGAGGGAGAGAGAAGGGATAGGGAGAGAGAATGGAGAGACAAGGGAGAGGGAGAGACAAGGAAAGGGAGAGAGAAGGGATAGGGAGAGAGAAGGGAGAGGGAGAGAGAAGGGGGTGACAAGGGAGAGAGGAGGGAGAGAGAAGGGAGAGGGAGAGAGAAGGAAAAGGGAGGGAAAAGGAAAATGGAAAGAGAGAATGGAAAGGGAGAGAGAAGGAAGATGGAGAGAGAAGGAAGATGGAGAGAGAAGGAAGATGGAGAGAGAAGGAAGATGGGGAGAGAAGGAAGAGGGAGAGGGAAGGAAGAGGGAGAGAGAATGGAGAGACAAGGGAGAGGTAGAAACAAGGGAGAGGGAGCGACAAGGGATAGGGAGAGAGAAGGAAGAGGGAGAGAGAGAAGGGATAGGGAGAGAGAGAAGGGATAGGGAGAGAGAGAAGGGATAGGGAGAGAGAGAAGGGATAGGGAGAGAGAGAAGGTAGATGTAGAGAGAAGGGAGATGGAGAAAGAAGGAAGATGGAGAAGGGAGAGAGAGAGAAGGGAGAGAGAGAGAGTGATGAGGGAGTGACAAGGAAAAGGGATTGAGAAGGGAGAGGGAGAGAGAAGGTAGAGGGAGAGAGGAGAGAGAGAAGGGAGAGAGAGAAGGGAGAGAGAGAAGGGAGAGGGAGAGGGAAGGAAGAGGGAGAGAGAAGGAAGAGGGAGAGAGAAGGAAGAGGGAGAGAGAAGGAAGAGGGAGAGAGAATGGAGAGACAAGGGAGAGGTAGAAACAAGGGAGAGGGAGCGACAAGGGATAGGGAGAGAGAAGGAAGAGGGAGAGAGAGAAGGAAGAGGGAGAGAGAGAAGGAAGAGGGAGAGAGAGAAGGAAGAGGGAGAGAGAGAAGGGATACGGAGAGAGAGAAGGTAGATGTAGAGAGAAGGGAGATGGAGAAGAAGGAAGATGGAGAAGGAGAGAGAGAGAGAGAGAGAGAGAGAGAGAGAGAGAGATGAGGGAGTGACAAGGAAAATGGAGAGAGAAGGGAGAGTGAGAGAGAAGGGAGAGGGAGAGAGGAGAGAGAAGGGAGAGAGAGAAGAGAGAGGGAGAGACAGAGAGAAGGAAGAGGGTGAGAGAGAAAGGAATGGTTGAGAGAGAGGAGGGAGAGGGAGAGGGAATGACGAGGGAGTTATAAGGGAGAGGGAGAGAGAAGGGAGGGGGAGAGAGAGAAGGGAGTGGAGAGAGAGAGAAGGGAGAGGGAGAGCGAAGGAAAGGGTAGGGGAAAGGAAAAGGGAGAGAATGGAGAGATAAGGAAAAGGGAGATAGCATGGAAAGGGAGAGAGACGGAAGAGGGAGAGAGAAGGAAGAGGGAGAGAGAAGGGATAGGGAGAGAGAAGGGAGAGAAAGGCAGAGGGATAGAGAAGGGAGTGAGAAAAGGGAGAGAGAAAGAAAAGGGAGAGAGAAGGGAAAAGGAGAGAGAAGGAAAAGGGAGAGAGAAGGAAAAGGGAGAGAGAAGGAAAGGGAGAGGGAAGGAAAAGGGAGAGAGAATGGAGAGACAAGGGAGAGGGAGAGACAAGGAAAGGGAGAGAGAAGGGATAGGGAGAGAGAAGGGAGAGGGAGAGAGGAGGGGGTGACAAGGGAGAGAGGAGGGAGAGAGAAGGGAGAAGGAGAGAGAAGGAAAAGGGAGCGGAAAGGAAAAGGGAGAGAGAAGGAAGATGGAGAGAGAAGGAAGATGGAGAGAGAAGGAAGATGGAGAGAGAAGGAAGATGGAGAGAGAAGGAAGATGGAGAGAGAAGGAAGAGGGAGAGAGAATGGAGAGACAAGGGAGAGGAATAAACAAGGCAGAGGGAGCGACAAGGGATAGGGAGAGAGAAGGAAGAGGGAGAGAGAAAAGGGATAGGGAGAGAGAGAAGGGATACGGAGAGAGAGAAGGGATACGGAGAGAGAGAAGGGATACGGAGAGAGAGAAGGTAGATGTAGAGAGAAGGGAGATGGAGAAAGAAGGAAGATGGAGAAGGGAGAGAGAGAAGGGAGAGGGAGAGGGAGGTAGAGGGAATGACGAGGGAGTTATAAGGGAGAGGGAGAGAGAAGGGAGGGGGGAGAGAGAGAGAAGGGAGTGGAGGAGAGAGAGGAGAGAGAGGGAGAGCGAAGGAAAGGGGAGGGGAAAGGAAAAGGGAGAGAATGGAGAGATAAGGAAAAGGGAGAGAGCATGGAGAGGGAGAGAGAAGGGAGAGGGAGAGAGGAGAGAGAGAAGGGAGAGTGAGAGAAGGGGAGGAGGGAGAGACAGAGAGAAGGAAGAGGGTGAGAGAGAAGGAAAAGGGAGA
The DNA here is from genome assembly GCF_040206685.1 of Ascaphus truei. Classification (NCBI taxonomy): domain Eukaryota; kingdom Metazoa; phylum Chordata; class Amphibia; order Anura; family Ascaphidae; genus Ascaphus; species Ascaphus truei. The sequence continues at coordinate 28,468 of NW_027455343.1, forward strand.
GAGAGAGAGAAGGAGAGGGAGAGAGAGAGGTAGAGGGAATGACGAGGGAGTTATAAGGGAGAGGGAGAGAGAAGGGAGGGGGAGAGAGAGAGAGAAGGGAGTGGAGAGAGAGAGAGAAGGGAGAGGGAGAGCGAAGGAAAGGGGGGGGGGAAAGGAAAAGGGAGAGAATGGAGAGATAAGGAAAAGGGAGAGAGCATGAAAGGGAGAGAGAAGTAAGAGGGAGAGAGAAGGAAGAGGGAGAGAGAAGGTATAGGGAGAGAGAAGGGAGAGGGAGATAGAAGGGGGTGACAAGGGAGAGAGGAGGGAGAGAAGAAGGGAGAGGGAGAGAGGAAAGGGAGGGGAAAGGAAAAGGGAGAGAGAATGGAAAGGGAGAGAGAAGGAAGATGGAGAGAGAAGGAAGATGGAGAGAGAAGGAAGATGGAGAGAGAAGGAAGATGGGAGAGAAGGAAGAGGGAGAGGGAAGGAAGAGGGAGAGAGAATGGAGAGACAAGGGAGAGGTAGAAACAAGGGAGAGGGAGCGACAAGGGATAGGGAGAGAGAAGGAAGAGGGGAGAGAGAGAAGGGATAGGGAGAGAGAGAAGGGATAGGGAGAGAGAGAAGGGATACGGAGAGAGAGAAGTAGATGTAGAGAGAAGGGAGATGGAGAAAGAAGGAAGATGGAGAAGGGGAGAGAGAGAGAAGGGAGAGAGAGAGTGATGAGGGAGTGACAAGGAAAAGGGATTGAGAAGGGAGAGGGAGAGAGAAGGTAGAGGGAGAGAGGAGAGAGAGAAGGAGAGAGAGAAGGGAGAGGGAGAGGGAGAGAGAAGGAAGAGGGTGAGAGAGAAGGGAAAGGGGAGAGAGAGAAGGGAGAGGGAATGACGAGGGAGTTATAAGGGAGAGGGAGAGAGAAGGGAGGGGGAGAGAGAGAATGGAGAGGGAGAGAGAGGAGAGAGAAGGGAGTAGGGGAGAGAGAGAAGGAAGAGGGAGAGAGAGAAGGAAGAGGGAGAGAGAGAAGGAAGAGGGAGAGAGAGAAGGGGATACGGAGAGAGAGAAGGTAGATGTAGAGAGAAGGGAGATGGAGAAGAAGGAAGATGGAGAAGGGAGAGAGAGAGAGAGAGAGAGAGAGAGAGAGAGAGAGAGAGAGAGAGAGAGAGAGAGAGATGAGGGAGTGACAAGGAAAATGGAGAGAGAAGGAGAGTGAGAGAGAAGGGAGAGGGAGAGAGGAGAGAGAAGGAGAGAGAGAAGAGAGAGGGAGAGACAGAGAGAAGGAAGAGGGGTGAGAGAGAAAGGAATGGTTTGAGAGAGAGAAGGGAGAGGGAGAGGGAATGACGAGGAGTTATAAGGGAGAGGGAGAGAGAAGGCAGGGGGAGAGAGAGAAGGGAGTGGAGAGAGAGAGAAGGGAGAGGGAGAGCGAAGGAAAGGGTAGGGGAAAGGAAAAGGGAGAGAATGGAGAGATAAGGAAAAGGGAGATAGCATGGAAAGGGAGAGAGACGGAAGAGGGAGAGAGAAGGAAGAGGGAGAGAGAAGGGATAGGGAGAGAGAAGGGAGAGAAAGGCAGAGGGATAGAGAAGGAGTGAGAAAAGGGAGAGAGAAAGAAATGGGAGAGAGAAGGGAAAAGGAGAGAGAAGGAAAAGGGAGAGAGAAGGAAAAGGGAGAGAGAAGGAAAGGGAGAGGGAAGGAAAAGGGAGAGAGAATGGAGAGACAAGGGAGAGGGAGAGACAAGGAAAGGGAGAGAGAAGGGATAGGGAGAGAGAAGGGAGAGGGAGAGAGGAGGGGGTGACAAGGGAGAGAGGGAGGGAGAGAGAAGGGAGAGGGAGAGAGAAGGAAAAGGGAGCGGAAAGGAAAAGGGAGAGAGAATGGAAAGGGAGAGAGAAGGAAGATGGAGAGAGAAGGAAGATGGAGAGAGAAGGAAGATGGAGAGAGAAGGAAGAGGGAGAGAGAAGGAAGAGGGAGAGGGAAGGAAGAGGGAGAGGGAAGGAAGAGGGAGAGAGAAGGAAAGGGAGAGGGAAGGAAAAGGGAGAGAGAATGGAGAGACAAGGGAGAGGAGAGACAAGGAAAGGGAGAGAGAAGGGATAGGGAGAGAGAAGGGAGAGGGAGAGAGGAGGGGTGACAAGGGAGAGAGGAGGGAGAGAGAAGGGAGAGGGAGAGAGAAGGAAAAGGGAGCGGAAAGGAAAAGGGAGAGAGAATGGAAAGGGAGAGAGAAGGAAGATGGAGAGAGAAGGAAGATGGAGAGAGAAGGAAGATGGAGAGGGAAGGAAGAGGGAGAGGGAAGGAAGAGGGAGAGAGAATGGAGAGACAAGGGAGAGGTAGAAACAAGGCAGAGGAGCGACAAGGGATAGGGAGAGAGAAGGAAGAGGGAGAGAGAAAAGGGATAGGGAGAGAGAGAAGGGATACGGAGAGAGAGAAGGGATACGGAGAGAGAGAAGGGATACGGAGAGAGAGAAGGTAGATGTAGAGAGAAGGGAGATGGAGAAAGAAGGAAGATGGAGAAGGGAGAGAGAGAGAAGGAGAGAGAGAGAGAGAGAGAGAGAGAGAGAGGAGAGGGAGAGAGAGAGAGTGATGAGGGAGTGACAAGGAAAAGGGAGAGAGAAGGGAGAGAGAAGGGAGAGGGAGAGAGGAGAGAGAGAAGGGAGAGAGAGAGAAGGGAGAGGGAGAGACAGAGAGAAGGAAGAGGGTGAGAGAGAAGGGAAAGGGAGAGAGAGAGAAGGGGAGAGAGAGAAGGGAGAGGAGAGAGAGAGGTAGAGGGAATGACGAGGGAGTTATAAGGAGAGGGAGAGAGAAGGGAGGGGGAGAGAGAGAGAGAAGGGAGTGGAGAGAGAGAGAAGGGAGAGGGAGAGCGAAGGAAAGGGGAGGGGAAAGGAAAAGGGAGAGAATGGAGAGATAAGGAAAAGGGAGAGAGCATGGAGAGGGAGAGAGAAGGGAGAGGGAGAGAGGAGAGAGAGAAGGGAGAGTGAGAGAAGGGAGAGGGAGAGACAGAGAGAAGGAAGAGGGTGAGAGAGAAGGGAAAGGAGAGAGAGAGAGAAGGAGAGGGAGAGAGAGAGGTAGAGGGAATGACGAGGGAGTTATAAGGGAGAGGGAGAGAGAAGGGAGGGGGAGAGAGAGAGAGAAGGGAGTGGAGAGAGAGAGAGAAGGGAGAGGAGAGCGAAGGAAAGGGAGGGGAAAGGAAAAGGGAGAGAATGGAAAGATAAGGAAAAGGGAGAGAGCATGGAAAGGGAGAGAGAAGTAAGAGGGAGAGAGAAGGAAGAGGGAGAGAGAAGGTATAGGTAGAGAGAAGGAGAGGGAGATAGAAGGGGGTGACAAGGGAGAGAGGAGGGAGAGAGAAGGGAGAGGGAGAGAGAAGGAAAAGGGAGGGAAAAGGAAAAGGGAGAGAGAATGGAAAGGGAGAGAGAAGGAAGATGGAGAGAGAAGGAAGATGGAGAGAGAAGGAAGATGGAGAGAGAAGGAAGATGGAGAGAGAAGGAAGATGGGGAGAGAAGGAATAGGGAGAGGGAAGGAAGAGGGAGAGAGAATGGAGAGACAAGGGAGTGGTAGAAACAAGGGAGAGGGAGCGACAAGGGATAGGGAGAGAGAAGAAGAGGGAGAGAGAGAAGGGATAGGGAGAGAGAGAAGGGATAGGGAGAGAGAGAAGGATAGGGAGAGAGAGAAGGGATAGGGAGAGAGAGAAGGTAGATGTAGAGAGAAGGGAGATGGAGAAAGAAGGAAGATGGAGAAGGGAGAGAGAGAGAAGGGAGAGAGAGAGAGTGATGAGGGAGTGACAAGGAAAAGGGATTGGAGAAGGGAGAGGAGAGGAGAAGGTAGAGGGAAGAGAGGAGAGAGAGAAGGGAGAGAGAGAAGGGAGGAGGGAGAGGAAGGAAGAGGGAGAGAGAGGAAGAGGGAGAGAGAAGGAAGAGGGAGAGAGAAGGAAGAGGGAGAGAGAATGGAGAGACAAGGGAGAGGTAGAAACAAGGGAGAGGGAGCGACAAGGGATAGGGAGAGAGAAAGAAGAGGGAGAGAGAAGGAAGAGGGAGAGAGAGAAGGAAGAGGGAGAGAGAGAAGGAAGAGGGAGAGAGAGAAGGGATACGGAGAGAGAGAAGGTAGATGTAGAGAGAAGGGAGATGGAGAAGAAGGAAGATGGAGAAGGGAGAGAGAGAGAGAGAGAGAGAGAGAGAGAGAGAGAGAGAGAGAGAGAGAGAGGAGGGAGTGACAAGGAAAATGGAGAGAGAAGGGAGAGTGAGAGAGAAGGGAGAGGGAGAGAGGAGAGAGAAGGGAGAGAGAGAAGAGAGAGGGAGAGACAGAGAGAAGGAAGAGGGTGAGAGAGAAAGGAATGGTTGAGAGAGAGAAGGGGAGAGGGAGAGGGAATGACGAGGGAGTTATAAGGGAGAGGGAGAGAGAAGGGAGTGGAGAGAGAGAGAAGGGAGAGGGAGAGCGAAGGAAAGGGTAGGGGAAAGGAAAAGGGAGAGAATGGAGAGATAAGGAAAAGGGAGATAGCATGGAAAGGGAGAGAGACGGAAGAGGGAGAGAGAAGGAAGAGGAGAGAGAAGGGATAGGGAGAGAGAAGGAGAGAAAGGCAGAGGGATAGAGAAGGGAGTGAGGAAAAGGGAGAGAGAAAGAAAAGGAGAGAGAAGGGAAAAGGAGAGAGAAGGAACAGGAGAGAGAAGGAAAAGGGAGAGAGAAGGAAAGGGAGAGGGAAGGAAAAGGGAGAGAGAATGGAGAGACAAGGGAGAGGAGAGACAAGGAAAGGGAGAGAGAAGGGATAGGGAGAGAGAAGGAGAGGGAGAGAGGAGGGGGGTGACAAGGGAGAGAGGAGGGAGAGAGAAGGGAGAGGGAGAGAGAAGGAAAAGGGAGCGGAAAGGAAAAGGGAGAGAGAATGGAAAGGGAGAGAGAAGGAAGATGGAAGAGAGAAGGAAGATGGAGAGAGAAGGAAGATGGAGAGAGAAGGAAGAGGGAGAGAGAAGGAAGAGGAGAGGGAAGGAAGAGGGAGAGGGAAGGAAGAGGGAGAGAGAAGGAAAGGGAGAGGGAAGGAAAAGGGAGAGAGAATGGAGAGACAAGGGAGAGGAGAGACAAGGAAAGGGAGAGAGAAGGGATAGGGAGAGAGAAGGGAGAGGGAGAGAGGAGGGGGTGACAAAGGGAGAGAGGAGGGAGAGAGAAGGGAGAGGGAGAGAGAAGGAAAAGGGAGCGGAAAGAAAAGGGAGAGAGAATGGAAAGGGAGAGAGAAGGAAGATGGAGAGAGAAGGAAGATGGAGAGAGAAGGAAGATGGAGAGGGAAGGAAGAGGGAGAGGGAAGGAAGAGGGAGAGAGAATGGAGAGACAAGGGAGAGGTAGAACAAGGCAGAGGGAGCGACAAGGGATAGGGAGAGAGAAGGAAGAGGGAGAGAGAAAAGGGATAGGGAGAGAGAGAAGGGATACGGAGAGAGAGAAGGGATACGGAGAGAGAGAAGGGATACGGAGAGAGAGAAGGTAGATGTAGAGAGAAGGGAGATGGAGAAAGAAGGAAGATGGAGAAGGGAGAGAGAGAGAAGGGAGAGAGAGAGAGAGAGAGAGAGAGAGAGAGGGAGAGAGAGAGAGTGATGAGGGAGTGACAAGGAAAAGGGAGAGAGAAGGGAGAGAGAAGGGAGAGGGAGAGAGGAGAGAGAGAAGGAGAGAGAGAGAAGGGAGAGGGAGAGACAGAGAGAAGGAAGAGGGTGAGAGAGAAGGGAAAGGGAGAGAGAGAGAAGGGAGAGAGAGAAGGGAGAGGGAGAGAGAGAGGTAGAGGGAATGACGAGGGAGTTATAAGGGAGAGGGAGAGAGAAGGGAGGGGGAGAGAGAGAGAGAAGGGAGTGGAGAGAGAGAGAAGGGAGAGGGAGAGCGAAGGAAAGGGGAGGGGAAAGGAAAAGGGAGAGAATGGAGAGATAAGGAAAAGGGAGAGAGCATGGAGAGGGAGAGAGAAGGGAGAGGGAGAGAGAGAGAGAGAAGGGAGAGTGAGAGAAGGGAGAGGGAGAGACAGAGAGAAGGAAGAGGGTGAGAGAGACAGGGAAAGGGAGAGAGAGAGAGAAGGGAGAGGGAGAGAGAGAGGTAGAGGAATGACGAGGGAGTTATAAGGGAGAGGGAGAGAGAAGGGAGGGGGAGAGAGAGAGAGAAGGGAGTGGAGAGAGAGAGAGAAGGGAGAGGGAGAGCGAAGGAAAGGGGAGGGAAAGGAAAAGGGAGAGAATGGAAAGATAAGGAAAAGGGAGAGAGCATGGAAAGGGAGAGAGAAGTAAGAGGGAGAGAGAAGGAAGAGGGAGAGAGAAGGTATAGGTAGAGAGAAGGGAGAGGGAGATAGAAGGGGGTGACAAGGGAGAGAGGAGGGAGAGAGAAGGGAGAGGAGAGAGAAGGAAAAGGGAGGGAAAAGGAAAAGGGAGAGAGAATGGAAAGGGAGAGAGAAGGAAGATGGAGAGAGAAGGAAGATGGAGAGAGAAGGAAGATGGAGAGAGAAGGAAGATGGGAGAGAGAAGGAAGATGGGGAGAGAAGGAATAGGGAGAGGGAAGGAAGAGGGAGAGAGAATGGAGAGACAAGGGAGTGGTAGAAACAAGGAGAGGGAGCGACAAGGGATAGGGAG